>NW_018403342.1:964518-998129 GCF_002113885.1 Mizuhopecten yessoensis | reverse complement strand
AGTTTCCATGGGAAAAAGTCGGTGTAGATATTTGTACACTGAAAGGTGACAATTTCTTAGTAATATGTGACTATTACTCAAACTACCCAGAAGTATGTCCTCTACAAACCCTGAATACTGCATCAGTTATTAAGGCCATGAAATACACATTTGCTGGTCAAGGAGTACCCAAGGAGGTCTATAGTGACAATGGTCCGCAGTTTTCGTCACGCGAGTTTCGTCAATTTGCGAGAAACTATGATTTCCAGCATACTACATCAAGTCCAAACTTTCCTCAGTCAAATGGGCTTGCTGAGAAATGTGTAGGCATTGTGAAGAATCTTCTCAAGAAAACACGAGAGGACAAAGGTGATTTCTACATGAACTTATTGGTTTACAGAACGACGCCACTAAAACATGGAAAATCCCCATTCGAGCTTCTCCACGGGAGAAAAGCAAGGTCAAATCTACCAATTATTGACAGTCAACTTATCGTGAAATCCCAGTCGTCAGAGAAATTCAGAAAGGAAAGGTACGCGGATAAAGTGAAGCAAAAGTTCTATTATGACAAACGTGTTCGCGAGTTACCTCCCTTGGATCGTGGGAACACTGTGAGGATCAGAGACTGTCGTGATAGTGCGTGGTCTACAAAAGGTGTAGTCCGTGAAGAGGTATCACCCAGGTCATACCTAGTTGAATCTGAAACTGGAAACACATATCGGAGAAATCGCAAGGATATCCTGAAGTGCATGGATCGCGAAGTGGTAGAGTCGCCAACACCAGACATTGTCGATAGTGATCAGATCGGTTCGCGTACATGTACAGACTTTGATGATGAACGCCAGGACATTACTCCCGTGAGTAGTCCAATAGTCCTGAGGAAATCGGAAAGAACCATTAAGAGACCAGATAGGCTCATTGAAGAAATATAATATCTTATTTCTTAGTCGGGTCATATGAACTGGCTAAAAGAACTGGTTAATATTGACACTGCTAATTCAGTTATTTGAAGTGTTCTTATTGGATATTTTGTTTTCAATTTAATTCTTAAAAGTTCCAAACAAGGTAAAGTTTTAAGACTTTGAAATAATATTACTGCTTAGATTTATCTTGTAGTGGTAAATTTATCTTTACGTTATTTTCCTTTAAGGGAGGGAGATGTGATGATATTGTGTTATCTTGATTATGTCCCCTTGTGGAACACTCGGGTTGGAGGCAATAAAAGCGGTTCGTTTTGCAGTGGTATTCAAGCATGGCGTGTTATTTGTTTACGCTACAAGAAAGATCACTTTAAAAAGTGATAACAGCACAACGTGAAAAGGCGTTTTTTTAATGAATGTATGTATTGTATGCACTTCCACTGATGTTAACCTCGCTATCTCCATATTCATTGTCCGATCCAAATGTCCAGTTTGACCACTTGAATTGTTCGGGAAAGCCCTGCTAAAAATAGCGCCGATAACGTCACCTGACTAGGCAGTAAACACAAATAGTGCGGGTGAGATGAAACGGTTTCCAAAGGGGCCCCCAGAGAGGGGCCGTCAGGCAACTGCAACTTCTTACCGCACTATGAAACCAAGTTATATGATTTCTAAGTCCGTATACAAACTTAGTGAACAGTAATTATTCATCATAAGAAGTTAATTGCACACTTGTCAATGTTCAGAATTTAAATTTATTTAGCTTTTAACATAAATGTGTTGCCAATAAAGTTAAACAAGGGATGGGGCACAAGTTTTTACAATTTATCACAGCCTTCTCCCGTCATACATTTACAATTAAATGTCAACAATGATAATAGACATAAACATGAAGTAGATATATTTAAATATATATTGAATTTAGTACCGGAATGTGGCCGGTACAGATGGTACGGGGCTAAACACCTTCCCTACACCAAGGGACAAACCTTTCTGATTTTTTTTTATATATTGCCGGGGCAGAGGAGGCCGGGTATTCATATTAGTACGAATTTAAATCTTGCATGTAAAAACAAAAATAATCGTTTAATTCAGCAATATAATTAAATCATCCCATTTTATTGAACCCGGTAATATTATAAATTATGTAAATCCACGGACTTAGATAACACGTATCTCGGTGACCCAGAAAATACGCCGTGGGCCATCACAACAGTTATCCCTTGGAAGGCCTCATGGCAAAATCAAACTGACCAGTCACTTATCCCTTCCTTTCGCATAAACCACTGTATAATTATAGAAACACAAAGTAAACTCTCTCCAATACATGCCCATTAACATATTGAACCAAGTTCATCTGTGTTCAAACTCAGACAAAGATACTAGCGAGCTTAATAGTTTTAGATATTTATTCATAACATAAACAGCGCTAGCATTTCTGTCGATTCCATTTCAGCTTAACCGGCTATCCGGAAGAATACATGCACCGTACTAACTGCTACGGCAGTTATTTTCTCCTTTTAATACTGCAATAATGATTCCGTAACGTACTCCATGCGCTATCTTTTGACCATTTGGCAACTTTTCGTTTCGTAGCTGAGACGGTACAACACTTTTCTTTCGCTTACTTCACGCACACGGCCAGTCGTTTTGTTTACAAAGAAATGGTGTGCTATGCGCATGCGCTGGTAGAGGGAAATCCCTGAACAAAACGTTGGTCAGACAGGTAGAAATACCGATGATTTTCTTAGATTTAATCATTTTTATGAATCCATTTCAGCCAAATCCGACCGTTATTTTCCATAAGGAGTCTCACTTGATATGTTTATGTAGTATTTGAAAAAAAGACAAAAAATAAAGTTACTTCACCGTGATGCCCCTTTAACGGGTCTGTTTCTATAAGGTGGGTGTGAATGTACAACGTTACTTGTGTTTGTGTATGTCCCGGGCGACGCCAAGTAGCTGACCCGCTATGTTAATTATGTGTCCCAGCGGTGGCCGTAGGTAAGGGCCCTCGTCGTGTTCTTGTGTACATGTTTGTTTACTTCTATCTTCTATAATAAAGTTTATTAAATGTTATTTGGGACTTGTTCATTTGTACGCTTGGAACCACGTGGAACCCTAGACTAGAACCTGGGTTGACTTATACGATGACCGAGGTCACTCCTCCTGCAAGTATGTGAGGTATGTTCAGTTGCAAATATGTACATTTGATAGGGTAAAATAGACATATGTTATATAATAGCTTTTGTCGATAGAGTTATTTCCTTTTTACTATGTTATGTATGCAAGTATGTGAGGTATGTTCCAAAGAATACACGGGATCTTACTTGTGATTGCGAACCTCGGTAACACATGTACTGTCTATATGGATCTCCTCTTGTAAAGGCTGGTAACCGACCACAGCGACAAGATCTACCTGGTTCATAGGAACACTCAGTGTTATTAAAAATGTTGAGAAGCTGAAAATGAAGGAAAGGGATCATATGTAGAGAGACTATGCGTAATGGGGAATCGGTTATTACTCAGCTACTACCCAGATGCAAGATTGCCACAGTAATCAAGGCCAGTCGGCCGTAGCTTAACGGTTTGCAATAAACAGACAGATCCTTAAGTCAATAGCCTCAACTGTCCTGTTTTGTGGGAAACAAAACTCTTAGCTCTACGTGGCCACCGTCACAATGCAATAAACAAAGAAGTTACTACAAACAGAGGCAACTTCAGCGAATTACTGGAGTTTAGGATCGAAGCAGGTGACACCGTACCTGACGCACACCTGAAGACAGCCAGCAGCAGAGCAACTTACATCTCCAAAACAGCTCAGAATCAACTGATTGCCATCATTGGAAACCAGATCAGGGATACTATCCTGGATTAAGTGAGAAAGGTCAAGTTCTTTTCTATTCTCGCAGACAAGGTAACGGACGTGTCGAACTCGAATCACATGTCTTTAGTGGTGCAATATATTGACAATGTACAATGCTATCAAGGAACAGTTTCTGTGCTTCCTGGGTTGTGAGTGCTTTACAGGTGAGGCTCTTCAAAGAAGATCTGCGACACCCATCAGGACTTGGATCTTCCAATTGAGAACTTTAAAGGTCAGTGCTACGATGGCAGATCTAACATGGATGGACATGTGAAGGGTGTGCAAGGACGCATCAACGACACGGCAATCTACGTCCACCACATTGTCTCGACCATAGCGTTGTGACGGCGTGCCAGATACCAGTGACGAGGAACATGCTAGGAACCTTGAAATAAATCTATTTCTTCTTCAATGCATCGCCGAAACGCCCGAGGCAGCTGGGGTAGATTATCCACCAGGAGAGGAAGACAAAGCTGGTGGACTTATGCAAGACTCGATGGATCGAGCGACATGTAGCCATCGAAGCATTTGGCGAACTCTACCAGGTTATCGTGAGTTGTTTGGAAGACATGGTGGACACCAGCAAGATATGTGACTCTGAAACCCTGGTGAAAACGAGAGGAATTTTAGCATGTTTACTGAACTTTGAGTTCCTTATTGCCTTCAAGAAGTTGAAGAACTGTCTCCGATACTTGAAACCTGTGACCGTCAACGTGCAGCAGAGATCAAAGGATATAATCCAGAGCTACGGAGAGATCATCCAGGTAAAGGAATGCCTTCAAGGTGTGGCACCAGGAGGCCAAGTACCTAGCTAAGCGCCTTGATGTGGAGCAGAAAATCCCGAGAGTGTGTAAGCGTCAAACCATAAGAAGTAACATACCTGCAACAACTGTTCCCGAGTACTACAGACGAACCATCCTGATTTCCTTCCTCGACAACATCACGAGTGAGCTGGATACCCGCTTCTCCGCGCACAACTAACTCATTGTTGATGGGATGCAGCTCACACCTGATGTCGTCTCTGAGCAGCCTACTGGAGCATTGCCACAAGGATTTCAGTCGCTCGCTGCTGATTGCTACAATGAGGATCTACCATCTCCAGACAGTCTACCATGTGGATACCTCAGATGGTGGAGAAAATGGCAGGCCAATAGTGCGACAGTCCCTCCAGCAACTATCCGGGATGCCCTCAAGTCATGTGAGGCAGGATTTTATCCCAACATTCTGCTGAGGTTGTTGTGCACTATGCCAGTCACTACAGCGGAATGCGAGAGATCCATCATAATTTGCCACAGTATTGAGGTGCACGCACGGACGGACGATGGCACGCATGCACACGCGCAAACACTCGTAAACACTCGTACACAAACACATGTACTTATGATACGCATACTTCCTTATATAGTGTATTTAGAATATAAAATACAATAAACACTTTTGATTTCAATATACAATATATGTAAATGATGTAGAATATATTTAACAACAACAATAATGAGGTCGTATACGAACATGTGTACTAATAAGGATCAACGAAACCGTTTACTGAATTTGATAAAATTCTGAACTGTCCAAAATATCGTAGTGTTCTAAGTGCAGTTAATCTTGGTAATATTTCTTTAATATTTAGTCAACGTGAATAGTCGTGTTTTGTTATGACTCTGTAAAAGTCTGGTTACGGTCCTGTTAGACCTGGTCGTTTACATGGTGGCAGAAGTAAACTCGAACAATGGCTGAAGGTGCATTTCGTTTCCCGAAAAACTGAACATTACGGAAGGTAATATTGCAGAAAATTTCCGAAAATGGAAACGGCAATTTGAAATGTACATGACCTCCAGTGGCGCCTCGGCGAAGAAAAAGTGACACAGGTGGCTATTGTCTTGCACTGTGCTGGCCCACATGTAGTTGAAGCCTATATATTGTGTATATTATATATTCCAAATACATACAATAATGGAATGTATCTGTTTTATAAATACAAGCACATACATTAGTATCAAAGTATTTTTTTTAATTAATGCACAGATCTTCACTTGTAAATCACCACCAAGAAAGCGATACAAATAAACGTTTTACTATATAAATGACACCATTGAGATAAAAATAATATGCAAAAATCTTCATGTTTTGAATAAAAAAATCACAAACTTTACGATATGAACCGCAATATATACAAATGATGTTCAATATCGTAATGTTAAGATGGTCTTACTACGTCATTACTTGCATGTAGTCGCTTACTAAACAAGAGGCCCATGGGCCTTAACGGTCACCTGATATATTTATACAGAGTGTTGATTTTGTTTTTAACATGAACAGAAATATTATTCAAAGTGACAAAAAACAATAAAACCACCTTATTCAATATCTAGCATACAGATTTAAGACTAAAAAGTATTTGAAACTAGCACCTCTGATTCTAAACAAGGAAAATGAAGAAATTTTAGCACACTGACTCCTTTGGGCCCCACCCTACAGCCCTTGGGGGTAGGGCTGGCTCAAAATTTTCAAAGTATCAAACTGTCAACTCAAGGTTATAATTCCAATCAAGTTATTAACATGTAATATTCAAAGTATCATTTGCCATTATAAACCATAATAAATTTTGCCCCCCCCCCCCCTTCCTCCCCAGGGGGTAAACGTGAGACCTAGGGTCATAAACCTTAAGACCCTTCCATCTATGAAGAGTATTTGATTCTACCATATCTGGGTCTTGAGAAGAAGATTTTTGAAATTTCAGTAAATTCGACCCTTTTTGGCCCCACCCATCAGCCCCTGGGGGTCAGTCAGGGCTCATATGTGCTTATTATCAAACTGCTACCTAATACTGATAATGCTAACCCAAATTGAATTACTTCCAATGGAAATTAAACAAATGTTGGTCCAAAATGTGATTTCCCTATATAAACTATAGTAAAGTTTACCCCCTCCCCAGGGGGAAACGTGAGACCCCAGGGTCAAGAAATTCACAATTTCGGTAAAGCACCTTAAGACCCTTCCATCTATGAAGAGTATTTGATTCTACCATATCTGGGTCTTGAGAAGAAGATTTTTGAAATTTCAGTCAATTCAACCCTTTTTGGCCCCACCCATCAGCCCCTGGGGGTCAGTCAGGGCTCATAGGTGCATACTATCAAACTGCTACCTAATACTGATAATGCTAACCCAAATTGAATTACTTCCAATGGAAATTAAACAAATGTTGGTCCAAAATGTGATTTCCCTATATAAACTATAGTAAAGTTTACCCCCTCCCCAGGGGAAAATGTGAGACCCCAGGGTCAAGAAATTCACAATTTTGGTAAAGCACCTTAAGACCCTTCCATCTATGAAGAGTATTTGATTCTACCATATCTGGGTCTTGAGAAGAAGATTTTTGAAATTTTAGTCAATTTGACCCTTTTTGGCCCCGCCCCGCAGGCCCCTGGGGGCTTGGGACTAAACAGGCAACTGTCTTTGTTGACCTTTGTCCATGGAAGGTTCCTGCAAAATGTCATTGAAATTGGTTCAGTGGTTTTGGAGAAGAAGTCGAAAATGTAAATTGTTTACGGACGCACGACGGACAAAAGGCGATCGCAATAGGTCACTTGAGACTTTGTCTCAGGTGACCTAAAAAGCAATTAAGTGGCTGGCGAATCAAATCAGGAGGGCGTCAACATACATATCACGTGCGTATGCTCTGGTGGTCTACATGAAACTCAGATGGGCGTGGTTATCTTACTCCTTACCGACGTATAAATTGTGGTGTAACTCGGTTTGCAAGTACTTGTAATTAGCAGAAGAAAGAAGACATCATGAACAAAGCAGTTATATTCGGAAGCAGTTACATCCAGCGGCTTAGAAGATTCTGCGATGACAACCTTGAAACTCCGTGTACTACCGTATTCTGCGGCCGAGGAGGTCTACGCATGGACCGCATGCACCAACCTACTTTGAAAAAGGCATTGGCAGCAGCACCAGATATAGCATTCATAAACATTGGAGGAAATGACATAGAAGCAGAGTCAAAACCAAGGGACATTTTCAACAGGATTGTTTCGTTAAACTCTGCGCGGCTCCGGAACTACAAGAGTATTGATTGCAGAAATCGTTCCTAGGGGCAGCTTCAAAGCACCAGGGCTCAACAAGACCATTTTTGACAGACAGAAACAAAATCAACGCTCTCCTACGTAAGAAATACGATAGACTTCGTAAGATTTCCGGATATCAAGTATCCAACCGACTATCTGCCAGATCTTGTTCACCTTGACACAAGAGAAACTACAACAAAGAATACCGGTATGAAAAAGTATGCGCCAGGATCCGCCGATGTCTCCACAGCAGCTAAGTCCCCCTATAACAACACGGCCCTTTTCAGGGCCAACCACTTCCCCCATAAAGACCAATGACGCTCGAAAAACGCCAAACATCTTGCATCAGAAAACAATATAATATGATATGATGTATAAATAAGCATTATTTTTTACTCGCATGTAACATCCTCATCATTCAAAAGTGTTTTAATTCGCTTTAAATAACATAATGTATTTCACCTTGGTGCCGTTTTGGTCCGTTTCGGTCACTCACCGTATTAAAATTTATTTGATTCCCTTTATAAAAAACTTTTGGTCCGTTTTAGCTAAACACAGTGATCAAATGTATATTGAATATCCTTTAAATCTTTGAGGTTCAAGGGCGACATTATCTCGTATGTGTAGACTACTTTTCAAACTTCATCGAAGTTGATTATCTAACACCGACAACGTCAAGCAGAGTCATCGACGTACTTAAAAAACAGTTTGCTAGATTTGGAGTCCCAACTACAATCGTGTCCGATGGAGGTCCACAATCCTCCTCCCAGGAATTCTCAAAGTTCGCAAAGAAATGGGGAATCAACCACAAAATGTCGTCGCCGAATCACGCTCAGAGTAACGGAAAAGCCGCGTCCGCCGTTAAAATCATAAAACATATGATGATAAGGAGTGTTTGAGATGATTCTGACCAGTGCGAAGCACTACTCGAACAACGAAATACCCCGCGGCAAGACACTGGTAAACGTCCTGCCGAGATGATGTTTGGTCGAAACACTCGATCAATGATACCAACGGTAAAAGTAAAAAAAGGTATCGATACTCAAACTGTGACACGCAGACAATCCCGAAAAGACTCCATAAAGCGAAGCTACGACAACAGAACGCGTGTGTTACCGAAACTGTCGAAAGGTCAAAATGTGTATTACAAGAAAACTCCAAGGGACACATGGAGACAAGGTCAAATCGTCGATGAGGTCGGCGAGAGATCGTATTACTCTACAAAGTACTGATGGCGCAATATACCGCCGGAATCGAACTCATATACGACAAACCTCCGTTGATGTGCAAATCCGCGATCACACGCCAACTAGTGAAAGTGACCTTACATCTACTGACCGAAACCGTGTGCGCGACAAGGAAACGGCACGTATCGACATATCGGAGTTCGAAAACACGATTCAGGTTGATACTGGACAATCGGACATTCTCGTAACAACAACACCTGAATCAATCACGCGATCGCCACGTCCGACAAGGAAGTTTAATCAGATTGTCCAAGAACCAGCATACCTAAAGGACTATGTGAGAAACTGATTCATTAATGCTTGAACATGTTTTCGGGTTTAACTGCAGCAACTATGTTATTTTGTGTTTTAATTTCTAGCCATACTATTAAGTAAATGGTATTTTACCTGCGTTTAGAAATTAAAGGACTTTGCATCGAAAAGAACTGTGCTCAAATTTTGAATTTGTAAAAGTGTTAAAGTTTCATTCTTTAAAGAAAAAGGGATGTTGATATGATTCGTTTCGTATTATAAGCTTATTCAAGTTAGTATTTTACATGTAACCTCGTAAGCCTCGTGCTTGCAGTTTGGATATACATTCAATGGCCGACACGTCGTGTTTTGTTATGACTATGTAAAAGTCTGGTTACGGTCCTGTTAGACCTGGTAATTTACAACTGCATACATGATTTACAATGATTTCCCGAAATTGTCCTCCATAGGTTTCACTTCTTCAAGTGGATACAGCATACGTTGTCACAAAGGAACCATTATTGACACAAGCAATATCCAATTCCGACACAAGGAACCTAAAGCAAAGATTATTCAGACGAAAAACATCAAAGAAGTCTTGGAAACATTTGCTGTGGGAGATCATGTAAATACTATTTATTTAACTATTATCTTATTTATCACATGTAAACAGATGTCGTATACTTGAAAACACTATATTCATTGAAACTAGTAACTTTGCAACATCATTCCACATCCAAAATCAACTTTAAAAAAACCCAAACCACAAATATTTCAGATGTTGTATTCATATTGTAATAACTTCAAAGTCCTTTCTTACGATCATGCTCGGTGGCTTGTTTATTCAAAGTGATGGCTACTTACAACATGTGCGCGATCCCATAATACCCTAGCAGAGGAAGGGAGGCAACTCACTATACATTTAAGGAGGGCCTAGGTACTATGAAAGGTGTCAAAGCCAATAGATATGTGGACGCAGGAGCTACTGCCAAATATTTTCAAAGCCAGGCCTGTACCCTATGGCATTCGTGAAAAGGTAGAGGAGGAATTAGGACGGCTAGAGAGGGAATGAACTATTGATCCAGTTCAATTCTCGGAATGGGCAGCTCCAATTGTACCCATTGTGAAAGAGGACCAATCTATCAGGATTTGTGGTGATTATAAGGTCACATTTAATGCAGTGTCCAAGCTTGACAATTACCCTTTACCCAAAATTGAAGACTTGTACGCTACTCCAAGTGGAGGTGAAAAGTTCAAAAACTTCATCTCAGTCAAGTATACCGACTCCCATTTGGAGTTTCCTCTGCTCCAGGCATTTTCCAAAGGAGAATGGAAAATCTTCAAGGCTTACAACATGTGCGCGATCCCATAATACCCTAGCAGAGGAAGGGAGGTAACTCACTACACTTCAAGGTTGTGCTACACTATCGTTTACCATTTACTACACATATAAAGTTCAATTGTCTGTACAAAACTGTCCAAGTACATGCATCTTCTACTTATTTACTTGCAGGTCAGTTTCAGCCAGCGATCAATGTGCAAGACGAAACTGAAAACATAACATTAAAATCAGGAAAAAAACATTGAGTTAAAACAATAGCAGACAACTCACAAAAATGTCGACTATAAATATGGGCATAACACATTCAACAACTGACAACCAACATGTTATCTAATAGGAAAACTAGCCGTCAAAGACTACTGCGAAAAATTCCTTTCTACAAGCCCCTCTACCAAATTCTCCGAAATAGATGATCTTGAGGACATATAAGTCGATATAGAAGATACAACCTTTAAACTGACAGCTGTGCCATCCTTAGTTTCAGTTAACATTTCAAAAAACTGCAAAGGATGCAATGAGAAACTGGATGTACCACCTCAACATCAAACACTTACTATAAAGTGCGACACTTGCAAAATGAGACAAAGAAAACAAGACCTAAATAACAATATTGTCATGAAACTCGAACCGTCAGTTCCAAGATCACCCAGACGTCGTTAACCAATTCCTTGAATCCGACAACAAAGTCAATCTGCTAAATGTTGCTGATGATTTGGAAGAGTACATGTTTACTTCCATTATAGTGACATGCCACTCTCACAATACCAGCACTCCCTCCAAAATAGAACTAGAAAATTAAATCTTTACAACGTCTTTGTCCTACAAACATTTTGTATATTTTACTGCCCTTTTTACATTACAAAATCGACAAAAACCAGAAATACCGATATGGCACTCGGTTACTTACATACGACCTATGCAAATAATGATACTTTTTCATCGATAATTTTTGTCATGCGTATAAAGTATGTCACAAGTAACTAAGTTCACCACATCGACACCAGCTTCACGTTGACAATGTCTAGTCGGAGTTAATCTCGTGAATTTCCCAACTTTTTAGTTAGGTTTACGGCCGACAACGCTTTTCTTGTCGTACCACGGTCACGTATACATGTAGAGGGTAGAATTAGAGTAGGTGGGTCTTATAGTGTTCAGTCGGGTGGGAAATCAACTGAGACAGATGATGCTGTTGTGTTAGGAGAATATACAACCTTAACGAAGTCCCTTCAAACAGCGACAACATCCAGAAAGCCCCCAGCAAAACGACGGAAGACTACACCATCAAACCCTCAGCGAAAAAGACTGCACCATCCAACCCAATCAAAATCAATGGAAAGTCAATATATGAATATAAGAAAGATGTTAGGCCAACATTTATTTATTTATGTGTCCTATCAATTCTAACAGCTTTCGGCAAAATTACTGCGTGTGTAAAATCTCATCCAGATTAAAAGAAATAAATATTGATAACATGAATTTCGATTTTAATGGCACCCAACTTCAAGTATCTTGTCATGGTACTGGCAGTGGAACTGTATCCCAAAGTCCAAAATCATTAGGAATGAAATTGATATTTTGAGTGTCACTGGCTCCCTCCCCAGCTCATTGTTGCAGCTGGAATTTTCCCTGTAATCATTTGATGAGTGGTTATTGATCTAGGGCCTCAACAAATACTTTGAATTTTTACAGTCATATATTACACTGTATAGTTCAGTGGTATTTCCCTTAACATTATGCTATCGTTATGGTGTTTTAGTGTCACTGGCTTCTCAGATCATTAATATTTGTTGCAGTGGAATTTTGTCCCTGTATTATAAACACCTTACGTCTGAGTATTGATCTAGACTCCCAACCCATACATGATTTCCCTTTTCCTTGTCAATATTTTGGTTTTTATAAAGCCAATTGGTTTTGTGGTTATCAATTACAACTAGCGATCATGATCATTATTTATCTTGTTTTCTATTATGTTGCTTATGCATTTTAGGAATACCTCTGAAATAAGTATGTCAGGGAGGGGAAAGAAAGCCACTTAGACAGGCAGTGAAGAACCAGCAGTGAAGAACCAGCCCATGCAAGGGCAAATAATCCACCGTCAAGAAAACGACAAAGAAAAGGCCTTGCTCCAGCTGACACTCAGACTGCTTCCCCTTCTGCGGAAAATGCTACACATAGTCCTGCTGCCACAGAGTTAGTCCAAACTATTGTCAACATCAACTACTGGGCCACAGAGAACGCCAACAACATGTGCAAAGTCAATGTTGATCGACAATAGCTTAACATGTTCACCACATGCACCCAGATCAATCACCACGGCCACATCACCGATACATCAATACTCCAATTCAGTTACAATGAACAATATTCCTTACGACATTACTGAAGAACAACCCAACACTTCGACAGCCATTCCACCTACCACAAGTGCCACATTAGGTAACAATCCTACTACAGACATTGGTCATGACCAAGTGAGTATTTTAACTCCTGATTTACCATTAGGTTTTAATGTACGGAACACAATCTTCAACAAAGAGTTTGTCGATTTCTCATCATCGGTTTTCCCAATTGATGACAATGATACACAAATTAACATTACAATGAAAGGTGATGGTGGGCTTGGGCTGACTGCTCATTTAAATCTAATTTTTTTTATAACATCAGCCATTGGAATCAAGCTTTCGACATCTGTATTTCCATACATGTCACGAAATACCCACAAGAGATTCGCGGCCTTCTTAAATACGTCAACACTGTACGTCTTATTAATGATACGTACGGTTATGAGGCTGCCCAATATTATGACGAAAATTTTCGCAAATTCCGTCGCATTCAACAACTCCAGTGGGCCACAACTCATAACTAATTGTGGAGAATGGCTTCGTTAATATGTGCAAGCCAACAACAAGAAGGTGGTTCAAACAACAAATTTCAGAATTTTCCAGGATTTTTTTCTTCAAAAGAGCACCCAGTCCAATTCGGCTTCAAACTGAGCATGACCACAGAAACCCAGTCCCAAAAGGGTTCTGTTGGTCATACGAAAGAGAGGGAAAATGTCAACAACCAGAGGTTTGAAAATTCAAGCATAATAATAATAATAATAATAATATACAACATTTGATATAGCGCCCTATCTAGCTAACATAAGCCACTCTAAAGCGCTTTACAGTACATAGAGATACAATTTTACAGTCAAATCAATTAGCATATATATAATCAATACAATATTGAAGAATTCAGGCGCTAACTACTAGTCCTATGCCACCTGGATAATATCTCCCTATGTGTGTATGCCTGCGTGTGTGCTGGAGATGTATCATGAATGTCACCTCTGTAATAAAAATTATCCTGCAAAGAGCTGTCCCTTAGCCCCTAGGCAAACTTCCAACCCCGGTTCAACCACAAAAGCTTAAAACTTATTTAAACAATTATGATATGTCTGTCGCTTCGACATTGATAAGGGGTTTCACCGATGGCTTTCATTTAGGAATCACGGGAGAATCCTCTGTTTTAGAACCAGTAAATCGCAATTCAGCTCTAAAAAAATCCTTCCGCAGTAGAAAAGAAACTTAAAACAGAACTTGCATTTGGTAGAATAGCTGGCCCATTCCCTACTCCTCCAATATATAATATTTCCGTCTCCCCGTTGGGCCTTGTTCCCAAAAGAGAGGAGGGGAAATTCAGACTAATGCATAACCTATCTTACCCCAAAGGACAGTCGGCAATGACCTTATACCTAAAGAATTTTCAGCAGTTCAATATGAAACGATTAAAAATGCAATAGCATTAGCAAAACAATTCGGAGCGCACTGTCTCATGGCTAAAGCTGATATCGAAGATGCTTTTCGACTTATCCCCATTCATCCTTCCAATTTTAAATTCCTAGGTTTTAAATGGAATGACCAATATTACTTTCATAGGTCCTCGCAGGACCTTTCCATGGGGTGTTCATGACGATTTCCTTTCAGGCGAGCATGTCACACCTTTTGGATGATTTTTTTCTTTGTCGGTCCCCCAAACTCTGCTCAATGTGAAACTGACTTTTTCTAAAACTGGCAAAAGATATCGGCATTCCAATAAAAGCTAAAAACGGTATTCAGCTCAATGCTGATAATATGACCGCTTCCTTGCCCAAAGACAAAATCGAAAAAGCTAAGTCACTTCTAAACAACGGTATGACATGTAGTTAGGTTTTTATGTATACCTGTAGAATTAAGTTATGATATTTCTGGACTAGAAATATATATACCGCAACTTAGCGGGATTTGAATTTTGCCGCTTATTATTTTTACCCTGTTTTACAATGTAGATATCGGTAGCTGCGGCGTTTACATGTACTAGGCCGGGTGGAAGTTTTTAGCCAATCAGAAATAAGATAGGCCGATCTCCGGGCAGAGGAGAAAAATATTCACCTGGGCAGATGGCATGTTGTCGAGTGGGAGAAAATTGTCGATGTATTGCTGTTTAGGGCTAGTTTTGGCCATGGAAAAACGTACAGAACATGGGCGAACGACCTGAACTTTATCTAGACATATGAGTGTACGTCTATAACTGACCACACGGACCATCCCTCTACGGCTCGAGCAGCACATCAACGTGGACGGCGATACACCTGGGGTTCACGCGCCGGGACTATCTCATTTGTGGGAAGTGATAAAGGATCCAGTGGCTTTCAAAATGTAAAGTCGAAGTAGAACGTAGTATTTGAACTGTGTATTAGAACTGTTTATTTGAAGAACATTCATTATAATACATTGAATCATGATATACTTAGAGGAAATTGGATAGGGGAGTAGAATAGTTTCGAGTCACTTTTATGTGCTTGTGGTACGGTTAATACTTAGAACCATTGAATGGGTTATGTTGATTATTCTCATTGAAATGTAATGCTCTAGTCAGACTCTAATTACTGAAATACCTCAGTAGTCACAGCAGTCAGTATTGTGATTTTTTATCTGGCTGGTGGAAAGATGAAATCGTAGGGAAATTTGGATTCTGTAGTACTTTATTCTTTGTCGTTTTTTTGTATATAAATTTGTTATTGAAAATTTATATTCGGTTTTGTGTATATTCCTTTCACTTGGCACCATTCCTTCGGTTTAACTCTACATTGTAACCCACCTTACCCCTTTTGACGTTATATATATCACATAGTCCATATCATCTATTCGTTATCTATTTTTATTAATTTAACCCCCTTTTTATTTTAATTATCTAAACATACAATGGGAATGCTTTTAAAATGAACCTTTTTATCTTCGCTACTCACATGTTTGTTAAAAGAAATAAAAAAAAATCTAAAAAAATCACCATGGCCCTTAATGACCACAGCCGTCGATGGGCCTTTAAACACAAACAAACAAACAAACATAATTGTTGAGTATATATATAAATGGATGTAATGAAAAAACTACTTTGGTATGTATGTTCAATCTGTAGGCAGATATGACTGATTGTACGTATGTGTGCATGTTCATGTAGGTTAACGTTCATTATGGGAATGCAGCTAACAGGCTGGGATACACAAGGGATGCCTGCACATCTGAACCATGTGATTTTGAACCAGACTTTCACAAAAAAAGGTAAATAATGAATTACATGTAACTTCTTATCAAACTCAGTTTCCATTGAATCACTTCATCCAAGGATTAATACCAAATCAAAGATTTTATCGGGCAAATATTTTCCCCAATATTAAATGTTAAGTAAATCAGCAAGCAACTCCAAGTAAGGATATTCCTTTGCTGTGCAGAGATATAAAAAGAGCGCTTTAACTGGATTACGATTGTTACATTTGTAAATTCATTTCAGGTTCATCCAGAGGCCACTGTGACAAGGGGAAGGGTACTCCTATAACACCAATGAAAGCAAACACAGACAAGCATGAGCCATCACAAGAGTAGTTTGACAGATTCCTAAAGAAACTAAATGACCTTCCTGTTGTTGTCAATATTTTGTCAACAGTTCCAGAATATTGTGCACAATTTCAACAGGAGCCTGAAACCAACTTGAAAGAACAAGAGGCCCAATAGGCCTGAATCGTTCACCTGGTATTTATCACACACTTGTAATCTTCGAAGTGGACTAAAATACAGCTACAGGCAGAATATCAGTGTTTGATTCATAAGAACCTATTAAAAGATTTAAACATTTGACCTTGAATATCAAACAAGGACATTAGATTGAACAGAGTTTACAGTCCTCCAACATAGCATGCTTCTGGGAAAATATCAGTATCCTGGACTTTTTGGTTATACAGAACAAGTCATTTAAAGATTTCAACACATTTGACCTTGAAAGTGGGTCAAGGTATTTCATTTGAACAAACTTGGAAGCTCCTTATCCCAGCATGCTACAGGCCCGATATCAGTACCCTGGGCTTTTTGGTTTTAAGACATTTGACCCCTGTGACATTGAAAGTCGGTCAAGGTCATTCATTTGAACAAACTTGGTAGCCCTTTATCCCATCATGCTACAGGCCCAATGTCAGTACCCTGTGCCTTTTGGTTATTGAGAAGAAGTCGTTTGAAGAATTTAAAGCATAAGCTCACTTGCCCTTTGGGCAGGTGAGCTAAAAATCAAACACTCAGCTTGTAAGCCCTTGTCAGTGCATCGTGAGGGGAGGATAACAACATCAATTATCCACGGTGTTGTTCATATCAACCGGGGGATCATACAAATCTGTGATGCAGGCAATTTTCAACGAACAAAATAAACAGCATGCAAAATGTGCTGCAACCGAGTGGTGGTTACTCATCAGGAAGTCGCTAGGAATTTGTATTCTCATCATCAGATAAGTGTTAACAAGAACTTTCAGTGCCATCCTGCAGTCTTATTGATAAACCACGACATATCCCACATTGCTGATGGCTGGGCGTCATGCGAGTGTTGTGAAAAAGGTGTGCTAGAGGTGAAGTGTCCTTACAAATACAGGGATATCGATCCTGCTGACTTTTTGGACAGCACACATTTTGTTTCAAATCCAAGTTCATGCAAAACATAAATGGACAATTAAGCAACCTTCATTCTCAAGACCACATGCAATGATAAAAAGTCAGAATCATAAACCAGATCGCTTGCAAATCAAGGGGTTCTGTGAATGTCTTTGTGGCATTTTTTGGCAACCCCACTTAGGCTAGCTAAGGGTTTTAGTTATATTTTGATTGTAGTTGCTACCATGTTTGGTATATTTGCAACCACTTTGTATTAATGTGTTTTTTAAAGTAAGTTTTTGATAGAAGCCACATCAGTAAAATAGATATAATGTCACCCTTTGGTGGCCATTTCACTCACATTTCTTGTTTGAGTTATTCTTGTTATGAGTGGAGAGGCATAACACTTACTGTTTGGGGAGACTTGGAGCAAGGCATAACGTACAAAATGAAAAATCTTTGTGTGAAGAAATATGAAGGGGGGAGTCAAAAAGCAAAGAGGTGACGATAACTCATCTTCAAGTTCAGGCCGCATGTTATTGCATTAACAAACGATGCAATGTTTCAATCAATTCAGAGGTCTCAGCAACGAAAACTTACAAATGCCAGAAATGTCACTATAAAATGAACACTTAATTGTTAACCAAAACCTTAAAAACCACCATATTTGCGCAAGATGTTCAGCAATACAACATTTCACACACTGTCTTTAAAGACCTGCTCACCACAGAAGACCGTTCTGACCTAATGGAAGACTTTCTACTAGAAAAATCTACATACCTATTGGAACTTTCCCCAAATTCAAATATAGTCCTGTGTTCTTGTTTTTTTCACTCATTCTTGGCATCTGATTTCTGCAATAAGAAGCACTTAACTTTTCATGAGCAATGCAAATCAAACAGCATATTAGTGTTGTTTGTTTTTTGTTACTTGAACATACACTTATTTTAATACGTGTACTATGCATGGACAACAAAGGTTAAAGTCAATCATCATTTCTTGTTCTGCAGCTAATAAATGTACATATACATAAAATCATATTTCTGCTTGTTTATGTCCTCGCCATACAATGGGGGTGGGGGTGNNNNTTTTGTCCAGCGTCCTTCATCAGTAAACAATATTTTATATTTTCGACTTCTCCAAAACCCCTGAACCAATTTCAATGACAGTTTGCAGAAACCTTCCATGGCCAAAGGTCAACCACAGTTGTGAATTATATGGTCCCCAGCCCCAAGGGGGAAAAAATCTTCTTCTCAAGATCCAGATATGGTAGAATCAAATACTCTCCATAAATGGAAGGGTGACAGACTTAAGGTACTTTACCATAATTCAGCTGACTGACAGAACCACTATTTGAACATAGTACATATTCTACCCAGATGTTTCACACTACTTTTGCATTACATGTAGTTCAAGTTACCTTTGTTACAAAATGATTTCTTTTTCATTTCGCAACATCGATAACATCAGTTTTTACATAACTCAGGTGACCGTGAAGGCCCATGGGCCTCTTGTTTAATTTCATATTATCAGGTATGATAGTCATAAATCTTGCATCCATATAGGCTAAATGTCTTATAAAACACACCCAGCGATGGTTTCACGAACTGTACACTGTATAACTAGTTGTTATGACCGTTTTCCTTTAAGTATCGTTTTTTCTTGTTCGTTCTCCTTCTTGATCTTTTCATCTTTTTCTCTTTCTTTAATTCCATTATAGCTGCCGAGGTGAGAAGCCGATGAGCCGTGATCGCCCTTCTTTTTCTAGTAGTTTGTGTCTCAGAATGAGATGCCTTCACACCTTTTGGAGAAACAAGTGTTTCTATTTCTGAATTCCAATTGGTGGCCGGTATTTCTGCGACGCCATTTGCGTCCGCTGTCGCAATTTCAATTTTGCCTCTATTTATTAAATTCAGTAAAGTAGCTGGGTCATCTAATAGGATTGTATCAGTGGACAGCTCGTGATGAACATCGGCTCTAACTGAAATAGTACTCCTGTTTAATTTCATAGTATCAGGTATGATAGTCATAAATCTCGCATCCCTATAGACTAAATGTCTTATAAAACACACCCAGCGATGGTTTCACGAACTGTACACTGTATAACTAGTTGTTATGACCGTTTTCCTTTAAGTATCGTTTTTTCTTGTTCGTGCTCCTTGATCTTTTCATCTTTTTTCTCTTTTGCCTCTTTCTTTAATACCATATAGCTGCCGAGGTGAGAAGCCGATGAGCCGTGATCGCCCTACTTTTTCTAGTAGTTTGTGTCTCAGAATGAGATGCCTTCACACCTTTTGGAGAAACTTGGAGAAACAAGTGTTTCTATTTCTGAATTCCAATTGGTGGCCGGTATTTCTGCGACGCCATTTGCGTCCGCTG
Source organism: Mizuhopecten yessoensis (assembly GCF_002113885.1). Lineage (NCBI taxonomy): Eukaryota > Metazoa > Mollusca > Bivalvia > Pectinida > Pectinidae > Mizuhopecten > Mizuhopecten yessoensis. The sequence goes on along the minus strand of NW_018403342.1, from coordinate 978,163 downwards.
TCGCAATTTCAATTTTGCCTCTATTTATTAAATTCAGTAAAGTAGCTGGGTCATCTAATAGGATTGTATCAGTGGACAGCTCGTGATGGACATCGGCTCTAACTGAAATAGTGTTGTTTTCAGGACTAATAAACGCAACTGCTGCACCGATCTCGCCATCAGGAAAAGACAGGCTGTGATCACACAAAGATCATACAAAGTTACCCCTTGGCAAGCTATCAAACTAGCAGACTCTGATGGAGCGATAACGTCTGGACTAGCATTTTTGCTGAGAGGGGAAATACCACACCCTCTAAAACCACTGATGATATTTTCTCTTGTAACACCGAGATCCCACGCTTGCCGAAAAATCCCTGGAAATATCCATTTGCTTACTAGATTGTGTTTACTAGATTGCATGCTGTAGAGTAAAAAAAGTCCGAGCAAATACGATTGTATTGCTTGTTAAATGGACCGAACACAGCTCTATCTAAGGGCTGCAAAAAATGTGTGGTGTGTGGTGGAAACGCCATGCTTGCGATGTTCTCTTGTTTGGTAAGCTCTAAAAGGGTGAGAGATTCATGTGAACCATGTGATCGTCAAATTGCAGATCGTATTTGTTAATAATTCAGGAAAATATATACCCGATGAAGTTTCCGTTGTTACTTTTTCAATTCGTATCATTACTCGCCCATACATGTCATATGAAATCACAAAAACACGTGAAAATTCCGGGGACCGCTTCGACTCGGCCTGTGACAAGACTTTTATACTAAACTGTCTACATCGTCGATACCTACCTCGACTAATCCGAACACGGATGCCGATGACTTTCCTTCATTATCAATCCCAGCCCCTCCAGGCCTTGTTGTTAGGGAAGGTCCGAGGACTGCAACAGGAGCTGGTACTCTTCGCGGCTACGTGTCTCGAGATGACACTTTGCGAGCGGAAATATTGTGGACAATACATACTGTATCACAGCATTGTAGTTATAAATCAAACGACGATGTTTCCCTTAATGTTTGCAAGAAAGTTTACTTGTGGTTAAAGGAAATCGTCCTACATGGCAGTGTTTGGGATAGCTGAACATTTTAAAGACAGCATGTTGAACCAAATAAGAGGTCATGATTCAGTACTTTTCGACGAATCTTTGAATAAAAAAGCACAAACTAAACAAATGGATATACATGTGAGATTTTGGGACAATGAAGGAAACCATGTAAAATTAAATCTTTACAAGAGGCCCAAGATCACCTGAGTTATATCATAGGTACTGGTAGCTTTATTTTATTGTTTAGATGTGATGTGGAAATCAGCATGTAAATTAAGTGAAATACAATACTTGTCATGTCATCAAAGAATAAGAATTTTAAAATATTGGTAAATGTTCCCTTTGGGGCCCTGCCCTAGCCCCTTGGAATCGGGCAGGAATCCTAATTTTAAAATGTAATACCCTCATCCACCAAAGATGATTCTGACTAAGTTTGAATAATTTTCTTCTGAAATGGATAAAGTATACCCAAAAGTGTTATTTCCCTATATAAACTATAGTAAACTCAATTTCAATAAAGCTCCTGATGATCTTTCTATCCCTGCACTGAAATTGACTGTAGTACCTCCGAGTCTGGAGAAGAAGATTTTTGAAATATTGGTAAATTTTCCCTTTTAGGTCCGCCCTGGTCCCTAGGGTTGGGGTAGGAATCCCAATTTTACATTTTTAAACCATCTTCCTTCAAGGATAATTCTCACCAAGTAAGAATAAATTCCTGCAGAAAAATGTCAAAATATAACCAAAAGTGTTGTTTCCCTACATAAACTATAGTAAACTTAACCCCCTCCTCGAGGGAGAACAGATAGCTCGGGGGAATTGAAATTTACAATTGAAATATAGCCCCAGATGATCTTTCCATCCATGCAGAGAAAATGGCTGTAGTACCTTCGAGTCTTGAGAAGAAGAATTTTGAAATATTGGTTAATTTTCCCTTTAGGGTCCCGCTCTGGCCCCAGGTGTTGGGATAGGAATCCCAATTTTATAATTTTGTAGCCTCATCGAAAAAATCGTTATAAACCAGAAATAACATTATGCCACTCAGTTACATACAACCTATGCAAATAATGAAACTTTTTTTATCGATAAGTATCAATTGTTTGCCTATTTTTGGTCAACATTTCTTACTTGCAGTATTAATTGATACTTGTCAGTTCTTGTTACTACACAATTTTTATGTTTTTGTTTGTGATTTATGCACTTGTAGATGTAAATCAAATGTAAGCATAGTTAACCAGCATTTTTAGGTCACTCTGCAAGAGAAGAGTTATCCGCATAATATTTTTACAGTCTATCGTAGGTACATGGTTATATGACTTCATCCGCGTCATTTTATTCTGCAAGAGCAAAACATCCTTCAATATGCATACTGGCTAAATAAGGGGAGACATATGTTTTTGTTCGCAAAAACAAATTTCTAGTTGCAACATCTTGTTTAAACTTTGTACAAAAGTCAGGTCTAACCCACCATATTTTTGTTTACATTTCCAACTTGTTATGATTACCTTTCTGTCTAATTATTATGCTATACTGCAAATATTTACAGATTCAAGTTCAATTTGTAAGTATCGTACTCTACTTGAAAAAACATGAAACATTATGGGTGTGAAAACTACCTCTTCAGTGCAAACATCACATCTACACTTTATGTTTAATACATTAATAAGTGACAGGCAGATGATTGCTTAAAATTTCTTTCTATCAAGCGTTTCCACGCTCTGAAAATGTTAATGCCATTTCATAGTTCAATATGAACAAAACGATTAACATATATCCTTATTGCATTTATTACAAAACTGCCAAACTACTGGTATCGACTGTACTTTTCAATAAACACTTTATCTCCTTCCACTCTGTCATTATTTTATTGCACTTTCATTTCAATCGTATCATATGACAATAATAATACAATCCTAAAATGATTTAATGTATTTGCTGTTTTATGCCTAAAGTGAAAGTCACTTTATAATGTGGTGCATTGTTACACTGACGCCCCTTCCATTCCGTTTAATAACTAATGACCCTTTAACAACTATCTATAACTAAAACCAGCTCATTATCAACAACCACCTGAACTAGTCGTACTATTTGTCCAGTAACTTGCAACTACCACGTTCTGTTACCAAAGTCACACAAATCAAATTTGATAAACTGAAATACCCAACAGTCATATATTCTGCATTATTTGCTGTCGTGAATTGCCTACACACTTTGTTAAAACACTTCTTACATGAATTTCCCCATTAGCTCACTACATCGCCTAGTTTACAATTACAAATGATTGACCATTTACAATGGTCTCTGATCATAACATCAACACTTTAAATTCACCTTAAAAATTATGAACAAATTCCCGTGTGCTAATTAATCATTCACTCATCACATCGCCACTGTTATTTTGTGCCTAAACTAATAACATAATTAAGCTATTATCTTGCTCTCCCTATTACGACCTTGTTTAATTTTCAAGGTCACATGAATCAAACGTTTTTGTGGCCATTCTTACTGATATTTACCCTATAGTTTTGTTTCAGTCCACTTAAAATTACAAGTGTGAAATAAATACCAGGTGAGCGATGCAGGCTCATTTGGCCTATTGTTTCGTTTTATATGTTTTTTATTCTTTGTTAAACAAGAGGCTCAGAGGGCCTGTATCGCTCACCTGGATATCTAAGCAATCATGGCAAAACATTCTCCAAGTGTGATCCAAGGGAATATGCCAGACCCAAAGCCCAGCCATTTGTACAATTGTGAATCCCCACCACCTAAGGATGCTTCCAGTCAAATATGATTTATATATATATCTTAGTTCCAGAGAAGAGGTCGCTTAAAGCAATATAGCGAAATAAGGACGCTTCCAGTCAAATATGATTGAAATCCATCTCTTAGTTCCAGAGGAGAAGTCGCTTAAAGAAATATAGCCAAATTGCCCCCTTTTTGCCCCCCCCCCTCATCCCCACCATTTGTACAATTTTGAATCCCCATCACCTAGGGATGCTTCCAGTAAAATTTGATTAAATTCCAATCAGTGGTTGAGATGAAGAAGTCGTTTAAAGAAATTGTTGACGGACGGACGGACGACGAACGCCACGGTATGGCATAAGCTCACATTGGTCCTTTGGACCAGGTGAGGTAATAGTAATGACAAGTAACAATTGTATCTCGGGTAACCATTAAGATGGCCTCTTGATATCTAAACATCAGTCTTGATTGGTCAGAAGCTTTTTAAGTGACATCTTATATTTATCATATGTTCATTATGTAGATAGGGTATATAGCGACACATAGCTGTATAGATGGATATATGGAGTGACCACTGAGGGTAGAATATACAGGTGGCCTTATTTATGGAACTTTATTCGAGATTCGATAACAAGTCATTGGACAGGGAAGTCTGTACACAACCAGCGCATAAAAAGCCTGTGGAGGGATGTACATGAGCAAGTTGGGACACCTTCTACATAATGGAATCCTTGACATCTCAAACGAAAACCATATTTGTGCCTTGCAGATGGTATTCGATCCAGAAATCAACAAGGAGCTAAAAACACTTACGAGAGGATGGAACAGTCGAAGAATCTGGACAGAAACGAGAGAAGCATTTTTGGCAGTCTCTCTGATGTGCAGTTAGCAAAGAGATTATATTTTGTCTGAGGACGAAAAGGAGCGCATCATGGAGGGAAATTAATCAACATACTGATATCTCTAGTGTTTTGATGAGGGACTTTTGTTTCATAGTGCTGTTGCGTGGCTGATATGTATTTAACTATTATGAGTGTCTTTCGTTTTTTATTACAGAAGATATTTGGGTACTTCTGATTTTGTATATTATAATAATGGCAATGTTAACCGAGATTGATTGTGGGAAAATACTGTTAGAAAAAATTAAGAAGTTGCAGACCATGAGTTATTTGTTATTTTGATGATTCTCATCCTTATTATTGCCTTTCTTTGTATATTCAATATTTTGGCCATAAGTGTAAAAAGAATATTGTTTTTCCATTACGTTACGTCAGACGTGTTTGTATGATAATAAATCGTTTGATGCACTGGGCATACGTACACATACGTACACATCTCTTTCCGCCCGCCACATTTAACGTTTTGAATTTGTAATGGAGGCGAACTCAGTTCAACTGGAATTTCAAGGAATGTTATCACTGACAAGGCAACTTGGTTAAGATAACCCGGACAGAAAACAACTAGCAACGATTCTACGTTCGTCTATTACCAATTTGAGAAGAATCCCTTAGCAAAAAGGTATTTTACCATTCATTTTCCAATTTAATATCAGTTAAATAGCAAAACCATTCAAATACCATTTGAATTCAATTCATTTTTAGATTATTTTTGGAAGAATCTTAAAACCTGTTTTTTAGACACCATTTATGATATAAATGGAGTTTAAATGCTACCTAAAGACCAGTTAAACTCCATTTAAAATGTTAATGGTATATAAATGGTCTTCGCAAGCAAATATATATGGATGAACAACCACCAGACCATTTTTATCCAGAACAACATCAACACAGAATTAATCTAACAGTCAAAATCTCTGCATCTGCAACATACACATTGTATGTATATATAGAACATATCAATATATATGTTTTATTAAGTTACTAATGTTGTAAATAAAGGTATTTTATTATCCCCCATTGTACTTACAATATATATATGATATTGATTGAGTGACAGTACCTGACAAAGCGAACCAATTACATGTATTTGTGACGTCAATATACATGTAGTCAACTACTAATTAGTCATACATGCATATGGTGTACCGGTATATTTCAAAAATATGAGACCGGGTTAAATACAAGATTTTGTTTGTTTATGTTTAACGGCCCATCGACGACTGTGGTCATTTAGGGCCATGGTGATTTATTGTTTTTAAACATGCGAGTAGCGAAGATTAAATCAGATAAAAAGGTTCATTTTAAAAGTATTCGCATTGTATGTGTAATTAATTAAAATAAAAAGGGAGTTAAAATAATAAAAGAGATAACGAATATAATTATGATATGAACTATGTGATATATATAATATAGAATAGACCGATGTCTTTCAAATACTTAAATAATGTATTCTAGCCCACGGAACTGAAAAGAGTTTTCATATCCTTGACTCGAAAGTAGTTATCGTGAAGGTGTTTAAAATCGGAACATTCTATAAAAAACTGTTCCACTGTAAATGGAGTGACACATGCGTGGCATGAAGGTTGATCTCCTTGTTTTAAAAGGTACGAATGATTGACGTAATGTGTGCGCAGTACGGAGCCGAGCGAGGACAACTTCCTTTCTACGAAATGTCCTTTCGGGAATGCATTTCGAATAACCCTTCTCATACACAACTTTACACCGGTTCCAAAGAAGGCGAGAAAGTGGCAGCCGCCTGCTGCACTGCTAATTCTTGCACTTCAGTTCGACTACCAGACGACGCCTCCATCTTTTCTTCCGAGGCATGCGCCATTGGTTTGGCCCTCGACCATATCGATGAACACCGCATTAAAAAGGCAATCATTTGTTCAGACTCTCCGTCTCTCCTACAGAGTTTACAGTTACGAGATTTTAAAAACACGTACAAAACCTTGCTCTTCGATTATCTCGTATCTTAAAAAAGTCTAAAATAACTTTACTATGGATTCCGAGCCATGTCGGAATTAAAGGCAACGAATTTGTTGACAAGGAAGCAAAGAATGCATTGAATCTCCAACAAACAAGTAACAAACTACCATACACAGAATTTAAACCTACTATTCGTACAGCCATTCAAAATGAATGGCGGCAACGCTGGTCTCTCGAGACCACCAACAAACTTTTTAAGATACAACCGAAACTTAAAACATCTATTCCCAGTCGGAAAGATCATAGAGAGGAAGTTGTCCTCGCTTGGCTCCGCACTGGGCACACATATCCTATTCATTCGTACCTTTTAAAACGAGAAGATATACCTTCATGCCACGCATGTGACACTCCATTATAACCAGGATGCCCAACAAACAGAAAGCTCCACTGAAAACGCCAACGAAAACCAAAACTACGCCACGCAAAATCATGACCCCTTGCAAACCGAAAACCCCACTCAAGGTCAAAACACCATACAAGAGGCCAAGAGGGCCTGTATCGCATTTTAACATCTTGAACGGTTCTGAACATATTGTTGTTTGAAACTTGAAATTTAAATGTTAAAACTTTTAACTCATATTGACTTTCACTTAAAGTTGACCTTTGACCTCATTGCTGTATTAAAGAAAACAATTCACACAGCTGGTCTACATAACATACCCAAGTATCATGACTCTAGTCCAAATGGTTCTTAGGATATTGTTGTTTGAAATCTTTCACATATTTGACCGCTGTGACCTTGAAAGAAGGTCAAGGTCATTTTCATGAGGAAACTTTGTAGCACTCCATCCCAGGTACATACTGGCCAAATATCATGATCCTGGGCCTTATGGAACTTGAGAAGATTGTTAAAGATTTTAACCAAAGTTGATATTTGAACCCACCACTAGCATTTAAAGTTGACCTTTGACCTCATAACTTTCATTAAGAAAAATATTCGCACTGCTGGTCTACACAACATACACGAGTATCAGGATTCTAGTTCAAATGGTTCTTAGAATATGGTTGTTTGAATTTTTTAACATATTTGACCGCTGTGACCTTGAAAGTAGGTCAAGGTCATTTTAATGAGGAAACTTTATAGCACTCCATCCCGGTCATTTAATGGAGCATACAAAGTCATTTCAAGAGTGATAATGAACAGTGCCTCACTCATTGGCCCATTGAATGACGTGGTAGCTGGTCGTGACTCGAATTACATTATTGTCTGGTCTGAGCGTTTTGAAAAATTTCTGATGCTTGTACATCAAGATTGAAACAATGTTGAAGACATTTGAAAACTTGGACTGAAATCTATGTACCGGGTAAAATAATCACTGTTGTTGCTATTCGATAATATACCCCTTCCTTCAAAACAACACAATATAACTTTTTTTTACCACATTCACCTGCCCTGGGGGTCTTGGCACTTCACTGTAACATTATACACTTTTTGAAATAATAACTATACATGTGCCCCGTTATGCCATGCTTTTAATGTTTGCATGCAGAAAACAATTATTCAATGTCAAAATGTCCTATGATTACATTTGTACTTGGCATTGTTAGGTGGTAATGGAGTGATTTTGTTGTGGATTTTTTTTTGTGGTGTAACCTACCATGACACATTCTATGTCCGTCCACAAACATAGTTTTTAAAAACTGTGCAATTATGCAGAACTTTAGAATTAACAAATAATTTCTTGCCAAACTGTATCTTTCGAAGTCAGTATGGGGGGTATGATACATGACACACTTTGATCTTCATGACAAAATAATAAAGATGAAATTGACAAAACAAAACTACAAGCTTTTCTCAATATAAAAATACAATGAGGTCAGAATAGGATTTGAACCCTGGACTTTGGATCATTATATACTTTTGGTTCTAAATAACCTACCAGGATAGTAGTATATGCGAGGAAAAGTTGATGAACATGACTTACAACTGGAAAATGAGTATCTTCATGATCTAATTGATAATTTACAAAGATATATCTTGTGTTCCAGTTCAGTCTTGACGCCATATCGGGACACAGTGCATTTGACACCAACAGAAAAAAAAATAGAATGCCAAACATTCAGTCGCCAGGAATTTGATAGAATGCAGTTTTGGTCTTTTGAAATGCAAATGGAGGAAACTTCAGTACATGGATGTGTTGAACATTAAAGATATTTGCAGTTTTGTCTTTGCTACATGTATACTACATAATTGTGTGCTTGCATCAGATTGCTATCAAATGGAAGCCGAGGAAAATGAACTTCATGAAACAGAGAATGAAATTCAGGCTTTTGCAGAAAGAGGTGTCAATGCTGTGGCTGCAAGGCAGAAGAGAAGCAACATTGCAGCACTATTGTAGACTTCAACTATGTTGCAGCACTATTGTAGACCTCAAAATGAGGTTGAATATTGGGACATTCTCCCACACACTCGTCCATCTCTTTTTCGTATAGAAAGTCTTTCCTGGCACCTCCTGATTTGTTATTTATGTCCTTGGTTTCCTTGATTTTTTTCTAATTTCATGAACTTTCCCTTTGCCTGTTCTTGTGCGATAGTTGTTGACGTTTCTTTTTCGAATTCTTTGGATATTTCCATCCAAATGGATTTTTTGGTTTGTTTGCCGCTGTTGAATGACTGATTTTTGTCACTTCTCAAGGCAATTAGTGTTCTGATTGATGCACTGTTCCGTATGAACTTTTCTGTTCAAAAGTTTTCAATACAATTTAAAATATATATAAACATGTCATATTTTACTAGTAAATCCTAAACAAATAGTACTCTCTGCCTTAAGACCATAATTATGTATTTTATTGCTATGATATCGCTATGGCGGATACGTATATTGCAGACGTCGCTATAGCCAACTATCATGCGACTTCATTGTTTATGACGTCACAGCATCTTCTTCAAATAAACAGTCTGAAGAATCCCCAAGAAGAGATGAAAGCACTTCAGACTCGTTGAGAATTTTTCTTTTAACATTATTTATATATATATATAGGACAGGGGCCAGTAACTAGAATATTGCTCTTAAGATGGAAAATAAGGGAACGATAAGGTGACGCTGTTTTTAAGAGTGTAATCGAAAACCCCTCTTATCACGCCTTTAACACATACTTAAGTGTACTCTTTGCTAAGGTAATACTTTCATAAGGGCGAAATAAATCCGGAATCAGTACGTCGTTTCTTTGACTATTTTTTTTCAAAATCATGGACACCCTTTAATAGCATGTAGAACGCATTGTAAAGCTTCCATGCGACTCTAACTCTACTTTCGTTTTAACGTCATCACAACAACAGTACGACATGGCTTCAAACAATATTACGCGGGTAAGAAAGCCCAATTTGACATAGTCAGAATTGGAGATACTTGTTGACGAAGTAAGTAAAAATAGGCATATTCTCATGGGGAAATTTAGCGATACTATAACAAATGATAAGAAAAAGTAAATATGGGGACATATAACTAAAGATCAATTCGTCGTCACAGTCGTCGCGAGAATTGGACGATGTCAAGAAAGGGTAGCACAGCAAGTTCTGTGACAATTATGACTTATAATATCATCCCTTAACCCTCAAGTTAATACTTACTTAATTGATGTATGACTGCCAGATGTTTCAATACTTTCTGCTTTGTTTAAAGATTGCGATGACAAATATTACATTGAAACAGTCTTCTTGGGACTGAGATTTATCTGCACCTGGCTCGTGGACTTCTGCATTTTTAATACTTGATCATCAACTCGGCATCTATGCTTTTGTTACTTTTTCATTGAATTTGCACATTTTTTTTTTCTTTCATCCGTACTTTCAGGGTGGAAAAAGAACCTGCGGATACTTTTGTGAGTGACAGTTCTGTGATGACACTAATTAGACTGGAACGGTAAGTAAGCTTGTCACTGTCATGATTTTGAGTTCTAGTGTACAACTGGACAAAAGTATGGTTTAATAATGGTGCGATAATGGTACAGCGACATGAGTTGTGTCATACGCGAGGCGAGCCCTGACATCTGTAGAATCGCGATACAGCCAGACAGAACGTGAAGCATTAGCTGTTGTCTGGGCATGCGAACACTTTGATATGTACTTCAGAGGTTTGTCACACTTCACAGTGATCACGGATCATAAACCCCTAGAACGTATATGGGAGAAAACCAAACCACCGTTGCGGATAGGGACTTCGGTTAAAACCGTACAAATACACGATCAAATATATTCCAGGAGACAAGAACATTGCAGACTACATGTCTCGACACCCCATAACCTCCAAGGCCAGTGAATCGCGAGAGCAGGAGATTGCGGAGAGCCATGAAAACTTTATAGCGTCGCATTAGACGATGTGAAAAGAGGCACATCTCAAGACAAAACCCTTTGTACAGCGATCGAGCTTGTGAGGAGTGGGAAATGGTATATGTTAAAAACCATGGAGAATCACGACGACATCGTCGACATGGAAGAATTGACCGCTCTGAGGAGTGTCAAAGATGTACTTACTGTACATTCCGAGAATGTACTGCTGCGAGATAGTAGGATCGTACTCCCAGCAAATCTCAGAAACCGAGCCGTGTGTTTGGCCCACGAAAGGTCATCAAGGTATTACGCGAACCAAGTCATTCATAAGGTCGAAAGTCTGGTTCCCTGGGATAGACAATCGCCTCGAGAAAGTTATACAGGATTGTATACCGTGTCAGTCCATGACTCCGGAACCGAGAAGTAGGGTACCGCTCAATATGTCCGAGCTGCCCACTGGGCCGTGGGAAAGTCTAAGCATAGACTTTTGTGGCCCATTACCCTCCGGAGACTACATGTTTGTAGTTATAGACGAGTATTCGAGATACCCTGTTGTAGAGATCGTGAAGTGTGTATCCGCGAATGCCAGTATACCGGTTCTAGACAGAATCCTTAACACTTTAGGAACACCTACAATAATCAAAAGCGATAACGGCAGTCCGTTTAATTCATACGCATTTGCCAACTACGCCCAGAACATGGGTTTCGAACACCGACGAGTCACACCGCGATGGCCCAGAGCAAACGCGCAGGCAGAGAGCTTTAATAAGCCGCTCAGGAAAGTTATACGTGCAGCACATGTCGAGGGAAAAAACTGGAAGCAGGAGATGTTTCAATTTCTACGACAATACAGAGCAACCCCCCACACATCAACAGGATTTACTCCGTATCGTGTGATATTTGGTCGCGAACCGAACACCAAGCTACCGGTGATCAAGAACACAGGGACGGTTGAGGTGAGGAGAATTGACACAATGCGAAGTTCCGTATGAAATCTTACGCCGACAGTAAGAATCGTGCTCGCGAGAAAACGTTAGTCAAGGGAGACACTGTGATGTTAAAAAGAGACTTCAAGGGAGACTTCAAGGGAAACAAATTGTCAACAATATACGACCCTAGACTTCGTACAGTGACCAACACAAAAGGACCGATGGTCACAGTCACAGGAAATGTGACAAGGAACATATCAAGGTTTAAAAAGATTGACTCTCAGCATCCTAGTGCGTCCTTTGACGATGAAGTGGAGGAACTGGAGGAGACACCTTGGATAGTAGATACGCCACAAACCACAAGTCCCGTTAAGCCGAATACTCCAACAAAACCGAGTCATGAGGCGATCGCGAACAAACCGACTACTCCGTTGCCATTACCCAGTGTGTCGAAAACCAGAGAACGTAGGGTAACCAGGCAACCGTTGCGATTCCGAGACTATGAGTGTTAGTGTTACTTACTTTGGGGCACAATATTCCCCACAGATACATTTATAATATTTTGTAACAGACCTAGCTGTGTTTGGGGCATAATAATCCCCACAGGTCTCTAATGGATCAAAAAGATTCGTTTAGTTGAGTTATTAGTTTAATTTTTATGTTTAAAATGACATTGTGTACGGTTTCGCATAATCATTATATCGCGACAAGTTTTCGTGACAGCGTTTATTATATCGAACAATGTAGTTTGTATTTAAACGACAAAATACTCTATATTGACGATTACGAACAATTAACATAAAAAATATTGTGCAAACGATTGGAACTAAGAGACAGACTTTTCAAGTGAAACAGAACAGTGACAATATTGGTTGTGATCAAAGTATTTTATTATTGGACAATTCAGAAAACAAACTTTGACAAAGTTAACAATTTATAAAGATAATTATAACAGTAAGAATATTAAAAGAAACTGATATAATTTTTGAAAGTAACAATTATATTATATAATGTTATATATTTCTATTCCATAGAAAAGGAGGGATGTAATATCCAGTCCGCTACTTTGTACCATTCCGTAATATTACCCACTTGATTGCTATTCTGTAATATAGACCAACCAGAAGTATTATTAAAACCATGCACATGGAACAAGATGGTGTTTGTTGAGTCTGAATGTTAAGCCGTAGTTAATGATGGCATTAGGCATGCCATCAACACATAAACACTACAACATCCTTAGGCCAAGGCGACTCAATCTTGTGCAATGCGCAGGTTTTAGCAGAAATCTAAGTTTGCCAATTCACGGCTAGCCTCTGATGCTTTTGCGATGTGACTTCTGTTTCATTGGGCCAAGTATGGTTATATTTGGTATCTGCACAGTCCTGTTAAAGGAATATTCTGGGAACGTTCCTGAATATTGCTGGTTACCCTTACCTACACTTTTTCCGCAAATGCAGAGTATTCGGAATTCCACAAATACGTAAAAAATGGAAAACTGAAATTTACGCACTTGCGTAGAAAATGCGTAAAAAAACCCACAAAATTTCCACATTGTAAATTCCACACTTTTTCCGCAAATGCAGAGTATTCGGAATTCCACAAATACGTAAAAAATGGAAAACTGAAATTTACGCACTTGCGTAGAAAATGTGTAAAAAAACCCACAAAATTTCCACATTGTAAATTCCACACTTTTTCCGCAAATGCAGAGTATTCGGAATTCCACAAATACGTAAAAAATGGAAAACTGAAATTTACGCACTTGCGTAGAAAATGTGTAAAAAAA
>NW_018403342.1:955830-960327 GCF_002113885.1 Mizuhopecten yessoensis | reverse complement strand
ACATTTACTGCTGGAGGCTTAATTACATACAAATTCATGCCATGACATTATGATGTCATTTGATTGTCATGTCATCAGCACATGGTAATGTCTGTTTTTACATGTAGGCACTTTTTTGTCATGGTCGTGTGTGTGACGTGGTTTATCCAGCAACTGCGCTTCCATTGATTTTAAAATGTTCATACCTAGAACATGCTACATGTATAAGTATACATAATTACAATGTAAACAGCTAAATACAAATTGCTTCTAGTGCTTTTTATATACATTTGTCCCTGACAAATGAACCCAAATAATTCAAAATATTTGAATAAAACACATTGATTGATAAAAAAAACTCAGAATCCAATAAGGATTTGTATGCACCATATGCATGGTGATACCAAATTACTGGTAACTTTGTTATTTGAGTGAGTCCTTGCATTGAGTGTCAGGACCATGAGACACTGTTAAAATATATACTTTATTTATTTTAAAACAATTATGAAACAAGTTCTTTCAAGTTATAATCAATCTTGTTAACCCAGATATTTATTTGCATGAACTTTTTAATCATATGTTTTGAAGAAACTACTATTCATATGATTAAAATATCGTTGGCATACAGAACCAGGGAAAAAAATCCATTGAAAATCTCATATATTTTGAAAAATTTTCTAAGTCCAGAATGTTACACCTTGAAATTATTCTAAGTCAAATTTCCGCATATTTTACACACATTTTCCACATCATGATTTCCGCACTTGAAAATGACAAAGTCAAAATTCCGAAAATTTCACACACATTTTCCACACCACCGTTTCCGCATTTGCGTAAAAATAAAAAATCCACACATTTTCCGCATTTTTTCCACACTCGCGGAACAACTGCGTAATTTGTAGGTAAGGGTATTCATGAATACTCCTGATTACTATGAGCATTTTTATTAACCATGAATAAGCATGAATATTCATGATTATTCATAGTTGATGAAGGTGCCATTTAACCTACCTGGTTATTATTCATGGTTCTATTGATGAATAACCATGAATATTCAAGCTTGGTTATACAAGGTTATTCAGGTATTATTCATGAACAAGAGGCCCACACTTGTAATCTTAAAAGTGGACTTAAATACAGCGACAGGCATAATATCAGTGTTTGATTCATAAGAACCTATTGAAAGATTTAAACAGATGACGCATGTGACCTTGAATGTCGAACAAGGACATTAGGTTGAACAGAGTTTAAAGTCTTCCATCCCGGCATGCTTTTGGCAAAATATCATTATCCTGGACCTTTTGGTTATACAGAACAAGTCATTTACAGATTTAAACATATATTGACCACTGTGACCTTGAATATGGGCGAAGGTAATTTATTTTGACAAAATTGGTAGCCCTTCATCCCAGCCTGCTCCCGGCCAAATATCATCATCATAGGACCTGCGGTTATTGAGAAGTTGTTTAAATGTTTTAAACATATTTCACCATTGTGACCTTGAATATTTGTCAAGGTCATTAATTTGAACAACCTTGGTAGCCCTTTATCCTAGCATGTTACTGGCCAAATATCATTATCCTCGGCCACTTAGTTATTCAGAAGTAGTTGTATAAAGATTTTTTAAGACAATTGACCCCTGCGACCTTGTAAATGGATGAAGGTTATTCATTTGAACAAACTTGGTATCCCTTCATCCCAGCATGCTACTGGCCAAATATCATCACTCTGGGCATTTTGGTTATTAAGAAGAAGTTTAAAGTAAAATATTGACGCCGGACGGACGCTGCACCATGACATAACCTTGAATATTTCATGGTCATTGCTCTGGGTCAGTCTTCTCCAAACTAGATGCTAGTGGTGGGTTTGATCAGATACCTCTATACCCCGACAGTTACAAGCTGACGACATTCACAAGGCAATTTGGTCGTTTTTTGTTTCGCATAGACGAACAGGCGAAGTGCAGACCGAGATGTCTTCATATTACATTAGACGACTCGGTAATGTTTAATGTCTTGTAGAAGACGCATGTATTTGTTTGACAAAAGTCGTCCAACAGGAAAATGATATTTCCTACATCAACTTTGCAGGTCCGCCAGGATTTATACCAAAAAAAAATGATAAATTTCAAAACGGACAAACCTGTTGTTTCGCATAGACGAACAGGCGAAGTGCAGACCGAGATGTCTTCATATTACATTAGACGACTCGGTAATGTTAATGCGTTGTAGAAGACGAGTCGTACAACAGGAAAATGATATTTCATACATCAACTTTACAGGTCCGCCAGGATTTATACCCAAAAATGATAAATTTCAAAACGGACAAATCTGTTGTTTCGCATAGACGAACAGGCAAAGTGCAGACCGAGATGTCTTCATATTACATTAGACGACTCGGCAACGGTAATGTCTTGTACAAGACGCCTGTATTTGTTTCACAATGGATTTTTGATACCATGACATGAACATTCGTATACTACATTTTCTACAATTTCAGTTACTGTTGGTAACGGGTTGTTTCGCCCTAAATCCCGTTCGCGTTAAACGTTTTTGTGTCGCAAATTTTTCATTTCGTCGTCGGTTGCGTCATCACACATGCGCTTTAGTCGTTGCACTGGTTACCTGTACGATACAGGTCGCAGTACAAAATTCGGGTATACACATCACAAGGCACTGAATGGAACAGCTCCTCAGTACCTACAGGAACTTGTTACCCTGTATCAGCCGTCAAGATCACTGCGGTCGGAGTTGTTGTGTTTTCATACTCCAATGAAAACTAAAGACCTTTGCTTCATGTCAGGTTTTAATCAGCCATCATTTTACAATGCCCGGATGTCCCCAGGTAAGTACAGTCAATAATTACTAAATGGCTTAACAGGCCAAACAAATCGATAAGTCAAAATACGACAACCCCTTTCTTTTGAGAACAAAGTTCTGAACAAATTATCTAATATCTTTTCTGGGTGTCATTGGTAATTATATTATAATTAAATAGACTGTAGGATCAGAATTGACTAGAAAATGTCATGATTTATGTATGTTTGAACTGATCAATTACTTTATCGTGAGATTGTATGTGAACCATGTCTATTTTGAAAATAACTCATTTTACCCCTACCTACAAATTACGCATTGAATGCGTAATTCCACAGTATTTCCGCATATACTCCGCATTGTGAATTCCACACTTTTTCCGCAAATGCAGAGTATTCGGAATTCCACAAATACGTAAAAAATGGAAACTGAAATTTACGCACTTGGGTAGAAAATGCGTAAAAAAAATCCACAAATTTTCCACATTGTAAATTCCACACTTTTACGCAAATGCAGAGTATTCGGAATTCCACAAATACGTAAAAAAATGGAAAACTGAAATTTACGCACTTGCGTAGAAAATGCGTAAAAATTGAAATACGGAAATTTACGCACTTGCGTAGAAAATGTGTAAAAAAAATCCACAAATTTTCTACATTTTAAATTACACACTTTTCCCACAAATACGTAAAAAAATGTGTAAAAATTGAAAACCTTTTGTAGAAAATGCGTAAAAAAAAATCCACATATTTTTCGATTTGTGGCCCAGTGAAATGGAAGAAAAAAATTCCTTCTGACATCTCGCCTCTGTTGCCTGTTTTTTGGAGTCTTGAGATTTTCAAGATTAGGCACCAGGTAGGGTCAACAGAAGTAAAAAAAACAACATTTGTAGGACTGCAGGACATTATGAGTGCATATTCTTTATATCCTTATTGAATATTAATATTTGGCCAGGTTATTTTGCTCTTCTAATAGCAGATGGTAAGCTATTGCACAACATGGTCAAAACCCTCCCAAAGCACTGCTTTCTTTAGGTCACAGTACAAAATTTTGGGAACACGACAATGCTTTTGTCTTAGACTGGCGTGATCGTGACAGCTGATACAGGGTTAAACAAGCTCCTGTAGGTACTTAGGAGCTGTTCCACGAACAGTGCCTTGTATGTGTACACCATTTTTTTGTACTATATTTCAAGGGAGGGATCCAATGCTGTTTCTTGTTTAGGTTAGGTTGGTTCCGTTTATCCCTTGCCTGGATACCACCAGGTATGCAGGGCGATTGAAGAATAGGAAAAAAAGAATTATATAAGTCAATTGCAACAAGTTCAGGATAAGTTGGGTTTTATGTATTTGGAAACATCTACCGGTTTCTCCAGAACAGTGAATTTTGACAAAATTTGTTCCCTTATTAGTACTAAAAATCAGGGGGAAACTTTGTATTTTTATCTGTGACATCATACAACCATTAATCATTTTACAGTTGGTGAATACATTGCTAGGTAACCAATGTATTCAACCACAGCAAAATGTTTAATTTTTAAACATGTAACATAAAGATAACCATGATGGACGAAGGGAAGGTGATACAATTTATATTGGAGTGACCGTTTACGGATAATCATGTGATATCTAATGTATGATCATCATGACATCACAGATAACAATGCATGCTCTCGGACAGCACTCAAGTAGTGGCTTAAAGT
>NW_018403342.1:928805-954168 GCF_002113885.1 Mizuhopecten yessoensis | reverse complement strand
AGTATGTTCACTATGTTGGTAGCGAGGCCGCCACATCATGATTGGTAGACGCATCACAATAAGAGTATTCTTGTAATTAAAAATTTAAGTAGGGACAGTTAGGATTTATGTAAGGTAGTCAAAATCCACTTTGGCCACCATGTCTTGTTGTTTATGTAATGAATATTTTGATTTTTTTGTGTCTAATTTTCATTGTCACCAGTTGTCTATGTATACTTTATAATTTCAAATTTGTTACCACTGCAATCAGAAAGCGAAAGCCGCAATTTATGTTACCCTTCAGCTTGTAATCATGTAATTTGTGTTGGGTGACAATAGTGATGGTACAACACACTGGTCACCTGGTGAAATTAATTACAATAGCCCCTAGACTTCACTCACTCTTTCAATTAAAAAAAAAATGAAATCTGACAACTTTGAAAAGCCTAAATTCAATACGACCAATAGTTGACACTACAACAATAAATTTATTTGAAGTCCTTGGTACTTTTTTTGGAAGATTTGTGGGGAGGGGGGCTTGGTAATATGATGATCAAGTGAAAATGAGCAGTGTTATTTTTTTTCTTCAAATAATCTGACAATGTTACTGGAAGTTGGGACTTATTGTAATTCACAGGCATTTATTGTTATTATTATATTTTTTTTTAATAAAAAATAGTCCCTACACAAAAGATCACACCCTACTCTTACAAAAAATACATTGGTTCTTTTTTCAAGAGTAAGGGTGTGATTTTTTTTTTGTCAGGACTATTTTTATTGACAGAAACATTTTGATTTAATGCCTGTGTTGTAATTCCACAAATTAAAATTTAAAGAGCAGGCTATAAGTTACAGGTTCAATGTATTAAAATACAGAAAATAAAATCACAAACACATTTTTTATCTGATGGCTTGTTATTTGACTTTATTTGTAATGCAATATTTATGCTTGATCCATGAATAATAAATTGTAATTAAAGTATTTAAAATGAATCATTATATATATATGAACTCTGAATTTAAACCCAGGCAGTGCAATTGTACATTTGGGATTTTTTTTATCAAGCAGACTGTCAATTTGCTAATCTGAACTTTTCATATATACAAATGTTTCATATACAATACAAAATTTGGTAAATCAGTTTGTAGGAATAGTTACGTGAATTTATTTTATGAATTTGTAAAACGAATTGAACGTAGCAATTACGATCTGACGACCAACAACGAAAGCTGTGATCGAAAAATGCCCCTGTCTCCGTAAATTTGACTCTCATTGGGCTTTTATTTATCTGACATTGCTCTTACCATCACTAGGAAGGAGATAACGAATCCTCCGTTTGATGTAATGACCGGCAGACCTTCATCCACAGGGGTTCATTACAATTTAATACAAATGTCCAGAATACACATATGCTACACTGATATGGATCACAGCACACATAAACATACATATCAGTATAGCATATGTGTATTTCAAACATTTGCGATATGATGTGCAGATAACCGATCATGAGGTGACTTGAAGTTCGTGAACGCTGTCGGCTGTCAACACACAAATCCGATTTGTAAAAGAGCGCGAAAAGTTTGGTTGTCGTCAGGGTCAATAAGGCGTTTTGAAGGAAAGCCCTTTGATATGGTTAGAAACGTTTTAATGACCAAGATCCATAATATTTACTTCCGGTTGTAATCGGTGTTTTGAGAAGAGTTTGTGTGGGTTTTCAAGATACATTTGAGAAGACAATCGACACTCACCGGGATAAAAAGCCAGCGTACAGTGTATACAATTTTTAACAGCTGTACAATTCTTACCAAACGTTCCACGCCCTTCTTTCTGATAAGGTTTATATGATTGAAGAATCATGCCAGGACAAACCGCAAGGACTCACAATTAAAATTATATCATCATGATCATGATTGCACCATGGATGACAGTCTGGTAAGCGTTTTTGACTGACACAGCCCTTAAAAGAAAAAGGGTCAATCAGACATGATAATTTCAATTTCTCCTGGAACTCGACAAGGTTAACTAGATCGCGTTGGGTTACAAAACGAGCGAACGTCTTTATATTTTTAAACAAGAATTGTTTCCGTTCAGGAACAGAGGAACAATTTCCACATTGATTTTCGAATGACAATCTTTCTATATGTTACACTCCACAGATACCAAAATGGCTTGAATGCAAAATGTTTTCATTGATTTAATTAGGGGTGTGCAATAATATTGCAGCACTGATATATTAAAATATTTATCTAGCAGTACATATATCGCAATATCATTTTTAGATGGTAATAAGATTGTAACATCATTTTTAAATGTTTCAATTAATTGTTTGGGGGTTTTAGCAAAGTGATGTTATTGAATATTTTTATGTTAATTCCATAATTTGTCCTTTACATGCATCTCAAACTACATGTATCTCAAACCAGATGAACTACATATTTTTCAGAGAGAATGCAGTTATCCCAACAAAGTGGATGAAAGAACTTCTTGTATTCATGCATATGGACTTCAGTAAAGGCTGTAAAGATGTTTCAAGTTTTCCAAATGTAATCAAAAAGGATTGAGCATCTAATGCTGACTAATTAGGCCAGTATTGGTCTCGTACAACTGAAACATCACTTTTAGGTTGATATTATTCTGTATACTGTCACTTTCATGTCTATTGTCGTAATGTAATTATTAGGCTACTCTCTGAAAACAGAGTGACATGCAGATTTATCCCCAGGGTATAGGTTGTACTTAGTTACAATGCAGTTTAAATTTTAAAAAACATAGACCTTCTGACACCAGAATTAACATGATGTTGTGGTGTTTATTATGTAGTGTTTCCTTATTTTAGGAGGGATGGTGGAAGTCTAACCAATCTCACTGAACAAATGGTACATAGCTACATATACCATGATGTGTACAGTGTCAGATATTCTAGACTATTATAATTATACTGACCAAATTGGGCCTTTTAGGACTTTCACAACTAAATCATTTACTATATGTTATTACCAAACATTTTAGCTAATAACTTTAATATTTGAAGTTCAAAACAAGTGACAATTAACTGTCTAGATTCATAAAAACATACCTTGCAAAGGCTACAAAATGACTTTTTTGGTAGGTTTAGTGGCATATTGGAGTGTCACAGCGTCAGGAAGTTGACAACTGGATGTTTACAAGCAAACCCCGTGACCCAAAACAGAAACGCCCCCAGACATTTTGCCCTGTGCAAATCTGCATACAGACAGACATGGAAATATATCAAAAGTATATATTTTTCAAAAGTTAAATACCTGAACATTTCATTTATCTAAAAATCTGTCATCAGTTCCTTATTAAACTCCTTCAGTGGCCGAATGATTAGCCGGAACTTATTTTAGATTGGAACTACAAACATATGAAACACTTGCTGATTGGCTAATTTAGTTGTGCGAGTCCTTTTAACAAGTCAGTCAATGTCTTATACATTCACTATTGCAATTGTTAAGTTTATGTTTTTCCTCAATTATATTTTATTACCATGTGTTCTAATTTGTTTCATTCCACTGTTTGTACAGGCTTTACATTTCAGTTAACTGATTTTTGTTTGTTTTGCTCTTTTCATTTCTGTTCAATGAAACCACACTATGATTTAAATATGTAATAAACTTGTGGAACTTGAACTCTGGTGTTGTTTTGGGTCTTTCCTCACACTTTAATTAATCAGGAGAAGGTGGGTTGATCAGGAGTTGACTGCAGTTGGCCACTGGTTCTATATTCCAAAATTTGTACAGTTTGTAAAACATTCAAAATTACACAATGCAAAGTCATATTTGTGGCCAACTCTTGTCTCCTGACCCGCCTAAGACATAACATTTACTGCTGGAGGCTTAATTACATACAAATTCATGCCATGACATTATGATGTCATTTGATTGTCATGTCATCAGCACATGGTAATGTCTGTTTTTACATGTAGGCACTTTTTTGTCATGGTCGTGTGTGTGACGTGGTTTATCCAGCAACTGCGCTTCCATTGATTTTAAAATGTTCATACCTAGAACATGCTACATGTATAAGTATACATAATTACAATGTAAACAGCTAAATACAAATTGCTTCTAGTGCTTTTTATATACATTTGTCCCTGACAAATGAACCCAAATAATTCCAAATATTTGAATAAAACACATTGATTGATAAAAAAACTCAGAATCCAATAAGGATTTGTATGCACCATATGCATGGTAACACCAAATTACTGGTAACTTTGTTTATTGAGTGAGTCCTTGCATTGAGTGTCAGGACCATGAGACACTGTTAAAATATATACTTTATTTTAAAACAATTATGAAACAAGTTCTTTCAAGTTATAATCAATCTTGTTAACCCGGATATTTATTTGCATGAACTTTTTAATCTTATGTTTTGAAGAAACTACTATTCATATTATTAAAATATCGTTGGCATACAGAAACCAGGGAAAAAAAATCCATTGAAAATCTCATATATTTTGAAAATATTCTAAGTCCAGAATGTTACACCTTGAAATTATTCTAAGTCCAAAATGGCATTTAAAAATGACTAAGTCAAATTTCCGCATATTTAACACACATTTTCCACATCATGATATCCGCATTTGCGTAAAATATGCATAAAAATAAAAAATCCACATATTTTCCGCATTTGAAAATGACTAAGTCAAAATTCCGCATATTTTCCACACATTTTCCACACCACCGTTTCCGCATTTGCGTAAAACATGCGTAAAAATAAAAAATCCACACATTTTCCGCATTTTTTCCACACTCGCGGAACAACTGCGTCATTTGTAGGTAAGGGTTCAGTAACAAATTGGCAACAGTTCGTCTCTTCGTCCACTCGGAATAAACAGGAAAACACAAACAAATTGTTTTGTTGTACTTTTAGCTCTGTTCACCTGGATACTAGGTTTTGTGCATACACTTTCATGAAGATATTGATTCTATATGAAAACTTTTGAAAAAATAAATAAAAAATATTGATTCAGATGAACCAAACCAAAAATTAAACTGTAACTATCTACACATGTATAGGGGATTATTATGCCCCATTTCACATCTCATATTCTTGATATCTCGACGGTTGGTTGACTCGCCTACCACTACGTGTGACCGTCGCTTTGGGACTACTTTGTGTAGGATGATCCGAAACAGGTGTGCTCGCGTCAGCTTGGGTGGATTTATCGGTGTCCGATAATCGGTTTTGGAGTCGCGACATCATTGTTGTCCTTAACACGCGGAGCGGTTTCTGGTACGATGTCATCAAGGTCAACGTCGGTGTTGACGGGTTGTTTCCGCTCGGACGATCTTATGATGTGTCGTCTGTTCCGTCGATAACACCTTCCCTCTGGTGTACGATGCATGTACGATCTCGGTGAATGATTGTGATGTTCCACGACATTACCTGGTCTCCACGCATCCTGATGCCTGAATCTGATCTGCTCTCCTGATGAGTCTGGGGAGTTGCTTTGCTGATTTGTCATAATGCCGACTCTGTTTCGACCGAGTCGTTTCCCTTTGTTTCCTAGTCTTATATGAACTCTCAGTCTTTGGTCGCAGGTTTTTCTCTGTGATCGGAATCACAGACCGTAGCTCCCTACTCATCATCAACTTTGCTGGTGATTGGGTATCGGTGGGAGTGTTCCTGTACTCTAGGAAACTGAGATAAGGGTCTCTTCCGTCCTTCAATGCTTTTTCTAGCATTCGCTTGACTGTTTGCACAGTTTTTTCAGCAAGACCGTTACTCTGGGGATAGTGCGGACTGGACGTCTTGTGATCGAACCCCCAGTCTTCCGCGAATTTCCTGAATTCCTTGGAACTNACTCGCCATGGTCCTTTCGGAATGTCTGTAGGCAAGATGGGTTCCTTGGCGTTGGCATTTTGGTAATCGAGACATGTGCTACACTTTGATATCATGTCAGATATCTGATTGCCCATACCAGGCCAATACAAGAGTTCTCGCGCCCGTTTCTTGCTTTTCTCTATACCCATGTGACCCGTATGAATTTTCTGCAGCATCTCAGCCTGCAGAGTTCTCGGAATCACAATCCTGTCCCCTTTGAAAAGGATTCCATGTACATGTGTGAGCTCTGTTTTGTTGGTCCAGAAATCATGAGTTCTGCTTGGGGTCTCGGACCTGTGGTCTGGCCATCCTTCCTCAACAATCCTGACTACTTCTTGGAGGGTTTCATCTTTCAGAGTTTCTTGTCTGATTTCCTCCAACTTCCCATCCGAGACTGGGATATTTCGCAACACCGACATAACATGTCTCTCAACTTCCTCACTGAGGTTGTCGTCAGTCACACTTTTCTGAATGTATGCTCTCGATAGAGTGTCGGCAAGAACCAATTCTTTCCCGGGTCTGTATTTTAACTCGATGTCATACTTCTGTAGTCTCAAAAGCATACGTTGTAAACGGAGGGGTGTCTGGTTTAGTGGCTTGTGCATTATCGATTCCAATGGTTTGTGGTCCGACTCGACCTTGATGCACTGACCATACGTGTATTGGTTGAAACCACTGCTAATAACTCCTTTTCTATCTGTGCGTAACGTGTTTCAGCGTCCGTCAACGCTCTTGAAGCATAAGCTACCGGTTGATCGTCCTGAAGCAACACCGCTCCCAAACCCGATTTGGATGCATCACAACTGACCGTTATAGGCCTCTTGACATCAAAGTACTTCAGCACCGGTTTCCTGGAGATGATCTTTTTTATCTCTTTGAACGCGTCTTCCTGTGGCTTTGCCCACTCCAACTCGACATCACTCTTGAGTAATCTTCTGATTGGCTCAGTGACGGTGGACATGTTCGGAATGAACTTTGATAGTTAATTCACAAAACCTAACAGTCTTTCTACACCCTTCTTGTCTATTGGTCTATTATCATGATGACAAGTTACAACAGCTACAGATGGGGGTTTGAACATGTGCAGTCATCACTATTATCAGTTTGACTGTCATACAACATCGATTACATCATTATCAAACTGTATACATTTCATTGATTTTTGCTGGGCAGTGCAAATACATGATTCTAAATTTGCTATGCAGGCTTTTCACCAGGACAGATGGTCCAAATATTTACTAGAGTGTAGCGGCTTAATAATGCTATTTTTCAAAAGGTAATTATGTCTGCCATTGGAATTAAGTAAAATGAGGATAATATATCACTAGCGTTTTTCACTGTGGCTGGTATACATATGTAATATTTTGTTTTGAAACACTTGTATTGGGATCTAAGGTAATTCCTTGATCAGCCAAGGCTGCTTTTTCTCTTGGTGTCACATTTATAGCTAATAGTTTTACCACCTTTGCGTACCTTACAGGACTTTTAGGCATTTTCACATTTCTTATTACATATTTCTTCACAGCCTCATTTGACGGTTGTGTCTGTGGGGATATGCTGTTCGAAATTGGTTCCTTATTTTTCATTTTTCCATCGTCCTGTAAAGCTCATAACTGCCATCGCTCTCAAGTAAGGCTGTATAGGACTTCGCCACACTGATGGAAAATATTTAATTTCGTAAACTAGATTGAACTTGAAGCGTGGGTTTCGCGCATACTCCCGACATCCCACATATTTGGTTTCCCAGGTTTGAATATCCCAGATGAAATAAACTAGGAGAAGTGCTCCAGAAACCATTTTTCTCAGCCAATTAGAGAAGGCATACAGTGGAGTTTTAAAAACAAAAATATAATTGGCAAAACAAAATAAAAAATTGTGTTTCCGCTTTCAGGGCTAACAAAAATATGGTCGGTAGACCTGTCGAAAAAAATATTTTTTTTGTAAAAGTTTGCCAAAGTTCTAGTTTAAATTTGTTTATTTTCGGGATAAAATGATACCTTTCTCATTACTAATGGATAACTACAGTATATATCATCATCAGTGTCGATTTTAAGTTAATAAATCATGATTTTATTAAAAACTTAATTTCAAAAAGGCAATACAAAGTTTACGGTATTCACATACATGGACAGACATCAAAACATCTGTCAGGTTGCGTGAAATCCAGGAATTACAAACTGGACAGATATCAATATGTCTGGAATTCATGAGTCACAAACGTGGACATGTAGACAATAAAATGTCTGGGTTGTTATGTGACACAAGTACCATTCATAATTTCATAAACATCAGGAAGGTTTCGTTTCTTACGTAAATTTGGGCAAACTATAATTTAACATTTAAGATCATCCTAAAAATAATTTATCATTGTTCATGCCTAATTATTAATTTTTCATTGGAAACAAAAATCAACTTCACGCAACTCGGACAGATGTATACCAAGTCGGTCCAGTTCGTAATTTGGACATTACAAAAATTCACAATACGATCAAATTCATAAAAAAAATCACAACATTTTAAATTATTTATTCAATAATAATTCCATTCGGATTATTTAAATTTATCAAACTCATCGATAATACATCATATTTTCGGAGGAAAATAATACTTTTAAGAATCATGCAACAGGACAGATTAATCGCCTTCGGGCTATGCTGCGTGATAATGTCCAGCGCCATCGGTCTATATTGCGTAATAATGTCGGTCTCGTACACATGTTTCAGATGTGAAGGGCACGTGTACACTGCTTCAGCAGGAAGAGTTAGCATAGAATTCTTACGATCTAACGCAATATATAACAAGTTCAATGCCCACTGTAAATCACAGATTTCAAGAAAAGGGAACATTAACTAGATTCACGCAACTTACCAGATTCACGCAACAATCGAACCGACACTCTCACATGTCCAGCAGTTCGTTCTGTTACCACCATCTGAGTGAAAGGGAAACCACACGGAAAATCCCAAAACGGAAGTGACGTAATGCACAATTAACACAAATTTTCTACCTTTCGACCGATGATTTGTTCGGTCACAAGGTCGACTCGCGCAACATTTGTAAATGGAACGATGTTGTCCACAAATATTTCAACACGGGATTTAACACTAACGAGGCCGCAGTCACTGCCCAATCAATGGTACAGAGCTTGTGAAGAATGTGGTTTTTAGCTGGTGTGCTGGTGACAGGTGTTGCGTAAAAATTCTGTACTTTTCTGGACTATTGGGAGTTTTTAGAAAATAAAACACAGCAAACAACACTTGAAGTTATAATAATAAAATTTGTTTTGAAATGCTGAAAAGTAAAGGCGGTGATCGATTTAATTAATTTATCTTTCAATAATGGCGATTTTGTCCCTTTCAGCAGAGACACAGAAATACGCTTTGGCACTCTTAACTCTTTAATTGCAAAACAACAGCTTAACAGATCACGTTGAATTTATTTATTCTATCTCTCCATTGAAATTTAAACACAACAAAGTAATAAAAAGCCGTTTGTGTCACTTAGGAATGTTTCTACACGTGGGGCAGAAATCCTGAATAGCAAATTTAGAGTCAAATATGTTCTAGACTTCCAAAGTCTTGCACTTTGCTCAAAAGAGTCACTCTGGTTTCAGATGAAAGATGAAGGGCATCTGGAACAATGACTCTCTCTTCTTCTATATCCAACCCAATAACCTTCCTAGACACTCCAAATGATTATCGTTTTGCTTCGAAGTCTTGCAGTGAGTCTGGGTCCTGCATTTCCCTCACAGATGTGTGAACATCAGTGTCAACAAGCATCCATAACTGCTCTGGAGTTCTCCTGGACTCTGTCCTGATTCTGTGTTTGTTCCATGCCTCCCTAAAGTTCTGAAGCTGTCTGTTTACCTCGGGCACAAAGACGAGCTGAAGTGCACAGAGATGGCAATCATTCGAGGGATCAAGAATACCTCTGTCCTCCATATCATGGAACAGTTTCAACTTCTTCTCAAGAACCAGTGGATGGATTATTTCAAACTTGGTCAGATGAGGCTACCAAATTGTAAAATTGGGACTCCAACCCCTGGGGCCCAAAGGGAAACTTAACCAATATTTCACAAATCTTCTTCTCTCCAGACTCGGCATCAGGGGCTTTATTTAAATTGTAAATTTCAGGACCCCCGCGCTATCTGTTTTTCCTTGGGAAGGGGATAAAATTTACTATATATAGTATATATAGGGAAATAACACTTTTAGGTATATTTTGACAACTTTCTTCTGCAGGAACCAGGGCGGTGCCCCAAAGGGAAAATTAACCAATATTTCAAAAATCTTCTTCTCCGGACCCAGAGGGCTTTATCTAAATTTGTAAATATTAGGACCCCCGATCTATCTGTTCTCCCTTGGGGAGGGGGTAAAGTTTACTATAGTTTATATAGGGAAATAACACTTTTGGGTATATTTTATGCAGAAAAATGTTCAAACTTAGTCAGAATCATCTTTAGTGAATGAGGGTATTACATTGTAAAATTAGGATTCCTGCCCGATCCCCCAGGCCTAGGGCGGGGCCCCAAATTTCCATTTACCAATATTTTCAAATTCTTATCCTTTGATGACACATTACATCTAAACAATAAAATAAAGCTACCAGTACCTATGATATAACTCAGGTGAGCGCTAAGGCCCTTGGGCCTCTTGTTAAAAAATGCAATCGCATAAAACTATCAGCTTATGTTAATATTCTCCATAATTTATTATTTTACTTTTTTAAAATAATGTTTTAAAAAGAACACCTTTATTTGGTGATTTTGTAATCAAAATAGAGAATCTCTATATTTAAATCTCATATAAATGAAACTTAATATCACTCCCTCTCTCTCTACATGAAATTAAATAACTAAGCTTAATAGATTAATGTTAGTTAAGGAGGGTTTTTACTTTTTTGATACTCTAGGACTCTAAATTTTATTTATTAGGCAAACCTCTCATTCATGGTCTGTGGTATGCCTATGGGTTTACGTCTTATCATCATTTCGACAGAAGTTGTCCTGTTTTTAGTACCCAATATTGTTGCTTTTACCCCACTAAAGTGACATATCATTTACCTTCGTATCTAAGTCCGTGGTATGACGCAGGATTCGGGCTACGCCGTCAGCATGGCCCTCGCGAGTCTGTGTAGTTTGCCAATTAATACGATGCCAACCATTGTATTTCCGTCGTGAATCCATGAAACATGTTTGCCTTTTAACGTTTTTGTTCAAATTTCGTAGAAAAAGTATAATTAAGCCTACCGGAATCGCCTCAACCTCCGCCGCCATTTTGACATCTGGGGCATGCCCAATACATCGGTAAACGGAACCATCCATTGTGACAAGAGGGATAAGAGGAACTTTTTTAGGTCACCTGAGCTTATGCTCAAGTGACCTATTGCTATCCGTTTTCGTCCGTCGTCGTCCGTCGTCCGTTAACATTTTACATTTCAAACTTAAAGTCAAGTTCTGCTGAGGCGATTGAACTGAAAGTTTGTAGGAATGATCGACTCATGGTCCTGACAAAGTGTTGTTATTTTTCGGGTATCTCAGAAATCCAATATGGCCGCCACGGCCGCCATTTTGAAAAACTATTTCAAACTTTAAGTCAAGTTCTGCTGGGCCGATTGAACTGAAACTTTGTAGGAATGATCGACTCATGGTCCTGACAAAGTGTTGTTATTTTTCGGGTCAATCAGAAATACAATATGGCCACCATGGCTGCCATTTTGAAAAACTATTTCAAACTTAAAGTTAAGTTCTGCTAGGCAGATTGAACTGAAACTTTGTAGGAATGATCGACTCATGGTCCTAACAAAGTGTTGTTATTTGCCGGGTCGATCAGAAATCCAATATGGCCGCCACGGCCGCCATTTTGAAAATACCTATTTCAAACTTAAGGTCATAGGAGTGTATTGCTAAACGGAAATAGGAAGTACATTCCTAGTTGAAAATCCAATGTAGGGAGACAGTATCACAATTTCCGCATAATCTAATGTTTAATATTAAAGTGATGAATATTGTATGCTTATTATTGACAGAACGGTGTGTTGATTCATTATGAAAGAATTGCAAAGCAATCCAGGCATTAATTCAGTTGTCTTTTAATCAATGAGTCACATGTGTCCATTTTTCTGTACTACAGAAACCGGCTACCTATTTCACTACTGTGAAGTTTTTCAAGAATGATAACTCTTGCATGCAATTACTATGTGTATATGCTTTTATTATAAAATGTCAATTTTAAATCGTCGATGACGCCGCCACCCAAACTGCATGTTATCTCATAGTATTTTGCACAAATGTGATCACCAATAATAACGAACAACAAGATGTATATACGAATAAGTCAACTCAACAAAATTGTTGAAGTTAATCCGTACATACTACAATCTCGCATTTAATTAAATGGCAAAAGTGTTATTATATGTTATTTAACAGCCATTCGGCTCATACAAAAAACTTCACCAAAACCAATATAGACGAGTGTCCCGGTACTATTATGTCTTATTGGTATTTGGCTTACATATTGGAACTACCCGTTGCAACCGTATTAACTAATCAGATGACTATATGCTACAAAACATGGATATACAAGATATTCGGAAAATAACAAACACTTTGAACTAATAATAATCTGTTCCTACCAAAATGCCTTACAATAGGCTTTGTTTCACACAAGTTGGTTTCTACAATAGCTACAGGAGTTATAAACCTGTCATTAAGTGACGACTGGTGTAAATGTTAAGTACAAAACTTGAAACGTGATAAAACAGTTATACAACCAGAGTAACAAAACCAACAAAGACGAGCGTCCCGCTACAATGTCTTATTGTCGTTGTTTTGTCATCAATTTGCAGTTGTTCTGATATATCTCTTGAAGGTGTCTGTCTTACAACGAGCTAGTTGTCGAATTTGCGTGTCAGATCAGCCTTTGTCTGCAGCGCACGAAGCCCCACCTGTTCGGAAGCTATTACCTTTGTAGCGAGATGTATCAAGATCACAAAACCGAAGACCTCTACTCGTGATGGCATCGAAACGCTTTCGTGGGAAGGGTAAACCGTGTGGCAGAAGAAAGAGTGGGCCGGACGCTGAACCACGTATTTGTACAAACTTGATTACCGACTGAACCGGGCAGAATAATGATTCCAAAATAGCCACCACTGGAATAACGTGAGGTTTGCAAGCAATATTGTGTTTAAATTCTCTGAAAGTGAGATGCATCATGACAGCAATCTGATCATTGTGCTCAAACGCTACATCTTAAAGCTGCAGGAGATGGTTAACGTGAGCCTTGTTAGATAGCAATTCCCCTATCCGAGCCAAGCTGTAAAAGGCCGCAGTAAAAACCGCCTGTACCAAGACTTGTACATCTTGGTCTGACACAATAGAAGGAAGTGCCTTACGTAGCCTTATCAAGATGTGTTCGGTTATAGGTAAACGTGTGTCATATGAAGGAGCGAGGCGAGCGGAGCCTTGTAATGCATTGCGAACCAGAGGGTGTGGTATGAGACTTTCGAGTCACTGCCTCATGCCATAACTCCATTTGCATGATGTCCCAAGAAAAAGAGGAGTTATGTACTCGGAGATCCCGGAAGCGTTTATCATATCACTCCCAGTCTGCTTGTTTCAGGGCCAAATTACGAATGAGAGCAGAATATTTTAACAACTCCGTAAATGCAGTTGGATATTTCTCTGCATACACCGTCATGAAAACAGTGAAATTTGTAGTCCATTCGTCAATGGTCATAGACTTTTAAGTAGTAGTGTTTTGTCTCTGTACCCCCTCTTCACTATTTCAAAAGCAGGAGATATCTTATCAGTTAATGTTTTCATATCGACAAAATTGTTTGCCCATATTTTTTCTTTTGTTTTTTCAGACACCAGTTGATTATGAGGTATGGTGCTGGAATGAAATGGCTCATTTGATGAGGGGGATGCTCCTGCAAATTGCAAAGCAATGGACGATGCAGACTGTATGACACCCACCAATGGCAGAGGTCAGTGTGGGCCCCAGGTCATGTGTCTGTGAAGGCTCTTGGCTGAGTATAGTGGTCTGCTCCATGGCCAATTATGATGACTCCGGTGTGGCAATTGGGTTCGTCACCTGCGACGTATGTGGTACCACATGTGGTGGTAAGGTAGCGTGTGGTTCCTTCATCTGTGAAGATGTTGAAGGGCCTGGTGTGGAAATGTTGTGTTGTTGACCTTGACGGGGCTGGGTTTCACGATGAAATTGAAGACGAGCTTCTACAATACCTGCATTGAAAGCCTCTAATCATGCCTTCCAACTGAACGGAATATTGATTAAAATATGCCGGATCTTCAACCCGTGATGATACATCTGTGGTAGTGGCCCACGGTGGCCGGTAAAGTCCGAGTTGATGGAGGAGCATATGGGTTTGCGACAGCCGCCCGTCTCCTTGGAGTGACCTCCTTTGAGCT
This sequence comes from Mizuhopecten yessoensis, assembly GCF_002113885.1. NCBI lineage: Eukaryota > Metazoa > Mollusca > Bivalvia > Pectinida > Pectinidae > Mizuhopecten > Mizuhopecten yessoensis. Next base: position 939,904 of record NW_018403342.1, on the reverse strand, counting down.
CCTCTTTTTTGGAGCCATAGCCTACAATCAAAAACAATACAGAGCGCAGAAAACTAGAACATAGAACTGTTGAACAACCATAAATACATGAACACCAAGGGGTAAATTGCTTTTTTATATGTATATTCAGTTAACCCCATAGGAGTCACCCAAAAGGGGTGCCCAGACAAGGGTCACACCGTTATTTTCGTATCACTAGTGCACGGCCGATTTTACACCTTCATATAGAAAAGGAAGTATGGCGTTTATGTAAACTGCAAGCAGTAAACATGATCAACCGACACCTGGGACCCAATACTAGTTCAAACATTATTATGACAATGTATTTTGTAAAAAAATATATGAACACAAAAGGCTCCAATTTGAGCCAACCTGTTTGCCGTGGGTTGCATCTCGTATTCCTGGGGGAAGAAGATCCTGGTAGCTGAGCAGAGTCGGAATCACTGTCAAACTCTTGATAGGAAGGAGACATGATCCGATATTCTGCAACATACTGCTTTGGCTTCGGACTCTGGGTAGACGAGAGGTGATATGGGCCCTCTATCACCAATCGGCTGGTCACGCCGAGCCCTTGGTTTACATACTCCCAAGAAGGCGGTGGCTCAGGGTCAATCGCGAGAGTATACTCTTTCAAATAGTATGTATATTCTTACGAGTATACTATTCTATGTATCTCCGACACTTGGCGCTGGATATCCGCGTCACACCAGTGTCCCCTTGTTGGGCTCCGTGGCGGGTGGAGGCATAGATCGTGAAACAAACAAATATACACATGGGTAAAGATAAAAACCACCAAAACGACGGACATACCAAAATCAGGAACGATGACCCTAGCTCAAAAACAACACAAAACGCAACACAGAACACCCAATTCCCGCAATTCCTTGTGATGACCTCCACACAGAGTGGTAAAACAACGGCCGCGTTGTCGCCACTTCTGTTGAGGAAGGGCATCCAGGGAATCGCAGGGGATGTGAAATCCGTTAAGCCATTGGGATCGGGCGATCTCCTTATAGAGGTTTATCGCCAACAACAGGCGATGAACCTACTCGGAACAACCAGTTTTGCCGGCATCGGTGTCAGTGTGAAACCACACTCATCACTTAATTGCAGCAAGGGGGTAATCAGGTGCCCAGCCTTGCGCAATGACACCGATGAAGACATACTGGCATATTTCCAGGAGGAGAGCGTCCCGGTCTCTGAGGTGAGGCGGATGGTGATCAGGAGAAACAATGATACAATCAAAACAAACACCTTCATCATCACTTTTTCAACGCCAACACTACCCCAAATACTAACAATCGGATACCAGAGGTACAACGTTTCCGTCTACATCCCAAATCCATTGCGATGCCGAAACTGTCAGAAGTACGGTCATCACGAAAAGCGATGTAGACGAAAATCGATCTGCCAGTATTGTGGCCGTGAGGGTCACACCGAGCAAAATGACTGTGACATCGCCAACCTGCGCTGTGTCAACTGTGAGGGGAAGCACGCTGCCTCTTCTCGCGACTGCCCTACCTGGAGCCAGGAGAGGGAGATATTACGGGTTAAATATACCCGAGGTGTCTCTTTCCCCGAGGCCAGGAGGATAGTCGGGAGTGCAGACATTGCTACACCCTCTTACGCACAAGTGACTCGAGGCAAGGCGCCGGTTGACAGTGTCACGGTCAAGGATGCTTCGGTTCAAGTTTCTGAAGACATACCTGCCTGGGGCTCACAAGTCCCAGACATGGCTGGTCAACAGAACTTGAAAATCCTCACGGGGGACCCATCCCGTTTCACGACTTTTCGAAAACCAACCAAAAACAGCAAACAATCAAAACCAGCATCACCATCAAAACCAGCATCTTCATCAAAACCAGCACCTTCATCAAAACCAGCACCACAATCAAAACCAGCACCACCATCAAAAACACCTTCCTCTTCAGGAGAAAACCCTCCAAAGGTTGGCACATCTAGGGCACATGTGCGTTCGCAGCGATCTCGCTCACTCACATCTGTTCCTCGATCCCAACTGAAACCAGAGACAACATCACCCACCAACAGACCTAGGAAAAAAATTAAAATAGCGAGGGGCAAATCCGAAGGACCGGATCTGAATGTCACCTTTGGCAAAGGATCAGAGGACCCGACAAACCGGTTCAATGTCCTACTAGATTTCGATGATGAGATGGAGACGAATGCCTCCGCGCTTCGTGCTTCAACTCCATCGAAATCCAGCCAAAATAACAAAAGATAAATAACACAATTATCCAATGGAACATCCGCGGATTAAAGGCAAATATAGAAGAATTTCAGAATCTATCAAAAGAATTTAGACCCGCCATTTTTTGTCTTCAAGAAATCATGCTCAAAAACCCAATCACGCTTAGAAATTTCTCACTCTACACTAATATTCCAACTGTAGTTAGCAGAGCAGCAGGTGGCGCAGCGGTAGCTGTCCATAAAAATATTCCTCACAGAATGATCAAGTTAAACACAAATTTACAGGCTGTTGCTGTCTGTGCAACATTACACCGACAAATAACTGTCTGTTCAATTTATCTCCCTCCGAGTATTGTTTTCACTTGTGAGCAACTCAATAATCTCGTCTCCCAGCTCCCAACACCATTCATAATCCTCGGTGATTTTAATGGTCATAATAGCCTGTGGGGCTCTCCCAACACAGACGAGAGAGGAAGACGTATTGAGGAATTTATAGATAAAAACAACTTGTGCCTTTTTAACAACAATACCCCTACTTATTTACACCCTGCTACAGGCTCTCGTACCCACATTGATCTATCATTATGCCATCCATCCATTTTACTTGACTATGACTGGAGGGTAAATGATGATCTTTGTGGGAGTGACCACTTCCCAATTTTTCTTCAGAATATTGGGACTCCTCTTGATGATCCTCTACCTCGATGGAATATGCACAAAGCAGATTGGGCCCAATTCCAACACATGTGCATTGAAAAACTAACCATAGACAATTTTACTAACCTCGACGACCCTATCAAAACTTTTACTGAAACACTCACTTCTATTGCCCAAAAGACAATTCCAAAATCCGCTCCAAAACCTACGAAGTTCCTTTTATCTGAAGAATCTTTTAAAACACGCAGTAATCGGGCAGCTGCTCTAAGACGCTACTTCAATTGCCCAACTGCTTCAAACTACAGTGAATTTAAAATTTGGCGGGCAAAGGCTCGGCGATCAATTAAAATTGACAAAAGAAACAGCTGGAGAGAATATGTATCCAAGATATCATCAAACACGTCCTCAAAAAAAGTATGGGATATGATTCGGAAAATAAGTGGGAAAAAGAAAAAGGCAACATCCTCCCACCTCATTAATAAAAACAAAATTTTCTCGTCTATAACTGAAATTGCTGATGCATTTGCAAAAAACATAGCTAAAAACTCATCCCCTCTAAACCACTCCCAAAAATTCCAGTCTTTGAAAAAAAAGAGAGAAAAGAAACGGCTCAATTTCAAATCATCAAACAAAGAAAGTTATAATGAACAATTTACCCTACCAGAACTTGTTGATTCGCTTAGAAAATCACAGGACACTGCTTCAGGTCCTGATGATATTCCATATCAATTTCTAAAGCACTTACCGGACTCTTCACTAACATGCCTTCTTTACATATTCAACCAAGTTTACGCTTCCGGAAAGATTCCCGATTCGTGGAAGAACTCCACAATTATACCTATCCCAAAACCGGGAAAGGATGCTACTGACCCAAACAACTATCGTCCTATCTCTCTGACTAGTTGTGTATGTAAAACTTTAGAACGAATGATAAACACTAGACTGGTTTGGTTTCTTGAGGCCAACGATATAATATCCCCTCTTCAAAGTGGCTTTAGAAATAGAAGAGGGACAAATGACCATCTCATCAGATTAGAGACGTTCATTCGAGAGGCTTTCGCCAAGAAAGAACACCTTGTCGCTGTGTTCTTCGATCTTGAGAAGGCCTATGATACTACATGGCAGTATGGCATCATGAAAGATCTTCACGACCTTGGCGTACGTGGAAACCTTCCCAATTTTATATCTAATTACCTATCAGATAGACACTTCAAAGTCCGTGTTGGTTCAACTTTTTCTGAAACGTCTAAACAGGAAATGGGAGTCCCACAGGGTGGAATCCTATCAGTCACACTGTTTGGACTTAAAATAAATGATATAGTCAAATGTCTTGGTCAATCAACAGAAGGGTCGTTATTTGTGGATGACTTCTTGATCTGTTACAGATCTAAGAACATGCACACGATAGAACGACAACTTCAACAGAGTTTAAACAAACTACAAAATTGGGCAGACGAAAACGGCTTCAAATTCTCTAAATCCAAAACTGTGTGCATGCATTTCTGTCAAAAACGAAAAGCACACAATGACCCAAATCTAACACTCGATGGCACTAGAATTCCTGTTGTTGAACAGACTAAATTTCTCGGCCTCATTTTTGATTCGAAACTCTCTTTCATACCACATATAAAGTATCTGAAGGATAAGTGTTCCAAGGCGTTAAACATTATACGAGTCCTTTCTCATACTGATTGGGGAGCGGATCGTGAAATGCTTTTGCGCCTATACAGATCACTTATTCGAACAAAACTGGATTATGGTTCTATGGTATACGGGTCAGCGCGCAGTTCGTACCTTCAGATGCTAGATCCAATCCATAACCAAGGGCTACGTCTTGCCCTGGGAGCTTTTCGAACAACACCTGTAAAAAGCCTGTACGTGGAAGCAAATGAACCATCCCTTTATGACAGAAGAATAAAACTTTCATTACAATTTGCAACTCAATTAAAATCAAACCCTAAAAATCCTGCTTTCAACCAAGTATTCAACCCCAAATACCAAAACATATTTACGCAAAACCAAAAACTTCTGCCAACATTTGGTATCCGAATTTTGAATTTCCTGCAAGAACTCAACATAAAATTGACGGACATAGCTGAATTTAACATATCTGATGTTCCTCCGTGGACCATTCAAACCCCCGATTTTAACTTTACATTACATGAGCGAGGGAAATCAAGTGTTATGCCCGAAGAACACAAATCCTCCTTTCGGGAATGCATTTCGAATTACCCTTCTCATACACAACTTTACACCGATGGCTCCAAAGAAGGTGAGAAAGTGGCAGCAGCCTGCTGTACTGCCAATACTTGCACTTCAGTCCGACTACCAGACGGCGCCTCCATCTTTTCTGCTGAAGCATGCGCCATTGGTTTGGCCCTCGACCATATCGATGAACACCGCATTAAAAAGGCAATTATTTGTTCAGACTCTCTATCTGTCCTACAGAGTTTACAGTTACGAGATCCTAAAAACACAATCGTACAAAACCTTGCTCATCGAATATCTCGTATATTAAAAAAGTCTAAAATAACTTTACTATGGATTCCGAGCCATGTCGGAATAAAAGGCAACGAATTTGCTGACAGGGAAGCAAAAAATGCATTGAATCTCGAACAAACAAATATCAAACTACCATACACAGATTTTAAACCTACTATTCGTACAGCCATTCAAAATGAATGGCAGAAACGCTGGTCTCTGGAGACCAACAACAAACTTTTTAAGATACAACCGAAACTTAAAACATCTATTCCCAGTCGGAAAGATCGTAGAGAGGAAGTTGTCCTCGCTCGGCTCCGCACTGGGCACACATATCCTACTCATTCGTACCTTTTAAAACGAGAAGATATACCTTCATGCCACGCATGTGACACTCCATTTACAGTGGAGCATTTTTTAATAGAATGTTCCGATTTTAAACACATTCGTGATAACTACTTCCGAGTCCCGGATATGAAAACACTTTTCAGTTCCGTGGATTCGAAGGCATTATTTAACTATTTGAAAGACATCGGTCTATTTTATAGACTCTGATGTCTTTTAACCCACCTTATCCTTTTTGACGTTATATATATATCGCATATTCCATATCATCTATTCGTTATCTCTTTTATTATTTTAACCCCCTTTTATTATTTTTAATTATCTACACATACAATGCGAATACTTTTAAAATGAACCATTTTATCTGATTTTATCTTCGCTATTCACATGTTTGTTAAAAAAGTAAAGTGAATAAATAAATCACCATGGCCCTAAATGACCACAGCCGTCGATGGGCCGTTAAACATAAACAAACAAACAAACAAACAAAAGGAAAGTGGCAATGAGTTATTAAAATAACATCAAAAGAACTGAACATTTACAATGAAAATTGAATTGCCACTCCAAATTTGTGGCCCAAAGGAGTGTTCAACGAGAACCACACCAGTTTTCACCATGCTTGTAGTGGCAATTTCCTTTGTATCCAGAACTCACAAGTCCTCACTTCTGTCCAAGTTATTTTTACACCACCACTGTTAGTGCCATGTATAGGGCATTATTAATTTGCTGCCTTTGTGTAATACTGGGTAAATATGCCCATTTTTGAATACAGTGTCTTATTTTCACAACTCCTAATTGTGTTCATGTATCAGGTTTAAAGAGTACAGGTGTTCCCGTTACAGACCGTTGTGCTGATGTTGTAGGAATTTCCTTCGTGGACCGTTGTGTCGTTGTCGTAGAAGTTCCCGTTACTGACCGTTGTGCCGATGTTGTAGGATTTCCTGTTGAAGACCGTTGTGCTGTGCTGGAGGAGTTTCCGGTGTTGTATGAGATGTTATTGTTGTGGATAGTAATGCAAGTTGCTATAACAAAAATGAAATCAGTTATTTACATTATTGCAAGATAAAATCTAGAAGTATGTCTATGCTAAAAGCATATTAGTTATTTACACACTAAAACAATCTAGACATAATCAGAGTATTTCGTACTAAAGTATTTTGGAAGATTTATGAACGCTTCACTTTACAATGTGACGAATACATGACGAGAATGCAGAGTGTGACGATTACATAACGGGACTGTAGGGTGTGGCGATAACATGGCTGTACTGTAGGGGGTGACGATTACAGGTCGGGACTAAACATTCTGTGATTACAGGACGAGACTTAACATCCTGACGATTAAAGGATTGAACTGATATAGTATAACGATAACAGGACTGTAGAGTGTGACGATTACAGGACGAGACAATAGATTGCGACAATTACAGGACGGAGTTGTATATTGTGACGATTACAGGATAGACTGTCAAGTATAACAATTTTGTTTGTTTGATTGTTTTGTTTTTGTTTTTTTTAACGTCCTATTAACAGCTAAGGTCATTTAAGGACGGCCTCCCATGTGTGCAAGATGCATGCGTGTAGTGTATGGGTGTGTATTTTGGGAGGCTGCGATATGTTCGTGTTTGTCTCCTTGTGATAGCGCGGAATTGATGGCGACTTTATAGTGCTACCTCACTGAAACATAACAAAGTTATTTAGAAAGGAGAGAAGAGATAAGGTCCCAAATTTAGTCGCCTCTTACGATCGTGCAATTGGGGGCAGCAGGTACAATTATTACGCCCTACCTGTAGGGCATCTAAGGACGGGACTGTAGAGTGACGATTACATGACTGGCCTATACAGTGTAGCAGTTACAGGACGGGAGTATACTTTGTGACGATTACAGGTCGGGAGTACACATTGTGACGATTACAGGACGGGACTGTAGAGTGACTATTACATGACTGACCTATAAAGTGTAGCAATTACAGGACGGGAGAACACATTGTGACGATTACAGGACGGGACTGTACACATTGTGACGATTACATAACGGAACTGTACTGTGTGACAACTACAGGACGGGACAGACGACAGTATAAATTTTTAGTTCTGACTTAGAAAATAATTTGACAACATAATGCAAGCATACAAACAGTTATATATATGTTGGAAAATTCAAATTAATGCGCAACTCCCATACGTTTTCTTTCCATGAAAAACTTTTAAAAGGTTTTGGCAAGCGCGGTACTTTCATGTACTGTCAGCTCCAACGAAAACAGTGAATAGAAACATCCAATAGATATATAGACGAAGCATCTCTTTCTGGTATTGTTAGAAAAATTTCATGGGTGGTGTATGTCAGCCATTAACAAGATGATGTTATACTTGTAACATGTTAATATATCTCAAAATCAATGACTTAACGTAAACCACGAATTAGGCGGATTGAGAACAGGGATAATGAGGTCAGAATCCATCTGTTGAAAAAAAGAGATCCCAATCACACATAAAATAAAATCAGCTCGGTCTAGATAAAAAATCTCGGATTTGTCGCATGTGCATAGTTTTGCCTGGTTGCGAGTTTGTAAAGAGACAATATGTTCGTGTTGATATCTAACACTTTTCAGTAAATATCATATCAACAACAACATTACTACAAAATTAATGACAATTTTGAATTCATTAAAATGTCATTAAAAAAAAGAATATCGCATATGATACATTTTACCTTATATACATCGTTAGTTTTTTGTCCATGTTATTAGCCTAATATAAAAACGCATGTATTTAAATACAAAGGTGTGTTACAGTGTTAATGTACACAAGCTCTGAAATAAAGTACTTAACTTACAGTACATCTTCTTGCCTAAAACAAAACGATTTAGTCTCTCTTAGCGTATTCAAATAATAAATCTGGGGCTTTTGGTAAGCCTAGCATGTCATTTGCACCCCTGACTACTATAAACACTAGACTGAGCCAGTTTAATCTACATACCTCCATAGAGACTGGTATTGTAAGGAAATGGTGTAAAGCAAGGAGATGCTCAGTATATGCAAGTGTACTGTACTGTAAAGGTGTAAATTGCAACTCAAAATATAAATCAGAAAGGAAATATTTGAGAGAAAAAAAACCACTTTTCATTTGAAAATTACCGAAAACAACCCCCTGAGTTAATCCTCCGTTTTATATAAACAATCTTAATAGAGTGACGATTGAATTTCTGTCATTGTTCATTTTTGTATATAAGCCCGTTTAATTTACACATGTTTCCAGAAAGTGATATGTGATTTACCCTTCCCCTTTTGGTACCCCCAAACTTAATCTGATTAAAATAATAACCTAGAGTCTGTTCTACACTGTCACTTAATTAACCTTACTGTGCCCTACCTTACAATAAACCAACAACACCATACCTGCGATTGCCTGTCACACAGAAGCACTGTAGCGGCCTTTAATCATGATCACATCAAATTAATACACATTGAAATCCCATGCATGCATATCTTTCGCTTTGCACAATCCTATCAACTAAACCTTGCAAATGCACCTTGTAGGTTGAAATGCATCCTGGGCTAAAAACCAGAGAGAAAACTACATGAGTCCAAAAACTCTGGAAAACCGTGGACGCCTATGACTATATAAATCCTGATAGCTTATTCTCTAAAATATTTGCAATCGTTTAACTTTGATTTATGGACAAAAGCCACAAAATGTAATTAAATTATTTATCGCTACAGTAAGCAGTCTAGTTCTCGAAACAAACTATCCGTGCATCTGTACTCATCCTATACACTACAAGTATTAAAATATTTATACTATTTATAATATTTACTGAAAAATATTAACGAAAGAAACCCAACCGTCTGGGTCAGGTTCAACAGGCTAGAATGACCCGCTTTCACACTCTCCCACCCTATACCGTCACCTGCACGTGCAACAGCACCTCGTTACACCCAGCCAATCAGATTACAGCTCCTAGCGAATACGAACAGACATATATTTCCTGCTTTTACTGCGAACCGCAGGAAAATACCAGTCTGTTCTACACTGTCACTTAATTAACCTTACTGTGCCCTACCTTACAATAAACCAACAACACCATACCTGCGATTGCCTGTCACACAGAAGCACTGCTAGAAAAATCAAAGAACGGGAAATTTGAATGACCGACTACTAGCTCTATCTGATTCGTATATTTTTGATAATGTAATAATAAAAAATAAATAGCTACAAATTTAAAACCTTGGTTACCTCCAACCGCTTCTCAACAGAATCCTCAACGTAACCATCTTTAGACCTGTCGCTTCTCCAGCGACCGTGTCTCTTCCAACACCTCTCGTTAACTGTTGATCTAGCCACTGTGGAAGCCCCGGAGGCTCTCATCGAGTGCAAACCTAAATTTGCCTGTGCACCACACACTTCCTTTAGTCTTGCTAGAATTGTCTCCCTTGCTCTGGTATAACTAATGGCCTTGCTCTTGTGTATCAGTGCACACTTCGAACCTGATCTGTAAGCTGGTTTAAATAAAAAATCTTTTTCCTTTAAATCTATATCTGCTACTTCAATATACTTTCTTAGCATCTTGCATGGACAAGCTACTGTGACCCCTTCTGCTACCAGGACCTTGTTACCCTGCCTGTACTGGTCGGTCTTACTTTTCTGAATATATAATTCCAAATACCCCTCTGTAAAATTAACATCTGTACCTCTCAAATTGCTCACCTCATTGAACCTTAAAAATCCTGCATAACACAAAGTAACCATGGATAGATCCCTAAGTACAAGTAAATCTCTCGGAACTTTCATACTTCTTACATAAATCAATGATATTTTCTGTGGAAATAATGTCTTTCTTCTTAACTGGTACACTGTTCTGTCTCTTGGCGGATTCCAAAATGCCAGACACAAAATGATTGTCAGTTGGATCCATTAATCCTCGTAACTTGTGTACCCACTTTATGGCGTAGAATGCACCCTGTATAGATGTGAATGAAACATGATCGTTTAGCAACTTTGTGATGTATAAAGCTACATGGATAGGTTGTCCTGGAATAGCACATGCACCTTCTGCTGTGATAAATCTTTCCCACTTTTGAAAATCTCTATAATATTTTGAATTTGTGCTGTCACTTCTGGATTTAACTAAATGTGTAGACATACTCTCCGCCAGGTTCCTTATGTTCCCCGTCAAACATCCTCCTTTTGACACTTCAGTATGTATAGCCTCCTGGATCCCTAGGCCTGCAAACATACAAACATTTATGCTATGATACGCAATGCCACCATTTTAAATCTCGTCTTCCTGTCCCCAAAAATACCATTCTTTCCAAGCCCCTTTTTAACAATACTAGAGTCCAATACTTTGAATTCTTTCACAAAATCCTTAAAACCATTTTTGCTATGAATTTTTGGCCAAAACGGTG
>NW_018403342.1:908293-925934 GCF_002113885.1 Mizuhopecten yessoensis | reverse complement strand
TATATCCCTCTCTTATAACCTCCAAAACGGCCTTATCTGAGCCCATACCAACCCAAAAATCATATGCTCTTTTCAATCTGCCCACTGGCGAATCTACTTTCACTTACCCACAAAAAATGTGTCCAGAGCTCTCATCTATTCTCTTTTTCTCAATACTTATCTTAGCATTTCGATCCTCCACGTTCCTGAGTATCTCCCTGCACTCAAAACGCCAATGCCCCGGCTTCCCACAGCTGAAGCAGGTCCCGGGACGACGCGCTGATCCATTCCCACTCTTATTTCTCACTCCATCCACATTATTCTCTTTGACTTCCGGTTCCGGGGCCTGGGCGTAGGGGGTGCGTTCGACGGGGCTGTGCTCTGGTTCTCCTCTGCATCATCTGTTGCTTAAACTTCTTCTGTGCTCTGTTCTCTGCTTTCATCATCCTTTTTTCATCCTCTGAATCGTCTGCCAACTCCTTCTTTTCATATTCAGAAACAGTCCTCCAACCAAACTCTGAACTATCGGCAGTTTTAATTAATTTCTGTCTGTGGTCCAAAATAACAATACCTTTAGATATCATGTCCATGGCCTCTTCTCCATCTTTCTCCTTCAACGCTGCTTCTGCCTCCTTCATTGCCTGCCTCACCTTTGTATTAACTTTGTGCTGTTCTTCATTACCTTTTTTAATAAACTTGTACGAGTCCTTTGTCATTGTCTCAAACTTTGCCAACTGTACCTCGCTCAAAACTCTCTGAGAATCTGCTATATGTTGCTGAAAACTTCTTACTGTATAGAAACCCAACCGTCTGGGTCAGGTTCAACAGGCTAGAATGACCCGCTTTTACACTCTCCCACCCTATACTGTCACCTGCACGTGCAACAGCACCTCGTTACACCCAGCCAATCAGATTACAGCTCCTAGCGAATACGAGCAGACATATATTTCCTGCTTTTACTGCGAACCGCAGGAAAATACCATACTCTACGTATCACGTTGGGATCTGAGGTCATGTCAAAATGCTCCTTTCATGAGGCCTTTCGGTAGTAATACAAACATGGCGTCGAAAAGCGTAGTTGACAAACCGTGAAGAACGTCTTAGCTTATTTCAGCGTTGATGACAGTTTTACCAACAGGATATGGTAATATGGGGAATCTTTAAATTTGTCCATGATCATTTTACTTTTTTCAATTAAAGAAAAAAAAAGACATATTTCACCAATTCTTTTATTTTTATCAAATACCAGGATATACACAGTGTGTGTGTACAGACTGTTTTGTCAATGGACATTCAGGAAAATTACAAATTGCAGGTGACATTATTTGAAACAAGTTTAATTAAAGGTCCAGCTGTTGGACCAACAGGATATGCTGATTCCAGTGCAACGTGAAATCTCACAAGAAGTTACCGGAAAAATAATCGTTTGTTGTCCATTGGTTGCATTGATGAAAGATCAGGTTGAGCGCATAAAGAAAATTCCCCGTGTGTCTGCCGAATACAAAGGGTCCTCTATATATAGTCATTTTAATTCTCCGTCGGTTCAATTTATCTTCCTCCGAGTAATGTTTTCACTTGTGAGCAACTCAATAACATCGTCTCCCAACTCCCAACACAATTCATAATCCTCGGTGATTTTAATGGCTATAATGGCCTATGGGGCTCTCCAAACACAGACAAGAGACGTATCGAGGAATATATAGATAAAAACAACTTGTGCCTTTTTAACAACAATACCCCTACTTATTTACACCCTGCTACAGGTTTTCGTACCCACATTGATCTGTCATTATGCCATCCTTCCATCCTACTTGATTATGACTGGAAGGTAAATAATGATCTTTGTGGGAGTGACCACTTCCCAATTTTTCTTAAGAATATGGGGACTCCTCTTGATGATCCTCTACCTCGATGGAATGTGCACAAAACAGATAGGGTCCAATTCCAATACATGTGCAATGAGAAGCTTACCACAGAAGATTTTACTAACATCGACGACCCAATCAAAACTTTTACTGAAACACTCGCTTCCATTGCCCAAAAGACAATTCCAAAATCCGCTCCAAAACTTACGAAGTTCCTTTTATCAGAAGAATCTTTTAAAACACGCAGTAATCGGGCAGCTTCTCTAAGACGCTACTTGAATTGCCCAACTCCTTCAAACTAAAGTGATTTTAAAATTTGGCGGGCAAAGGCTCGGCGATCAATCAAAATTGACAAAAGAAATAGTTACTGAAAATAATATGAGATATGATTCGGAAAATAAGTGGGGAAAAAGAAAAAGTCAACATCCTCCCACCTCATTAATAACAACAAAATGTGTTCGTCTAGGTCTGAAATTGCTGATGCATTTGCAAAAAACATAGCTAAAACCTCATCACCTTTAAACCACTACCGAAAAGTTATAATGAACCATTTACCCTACCAGAACTCGTTGATTCGCTTAGAAAATCACAGGACTCTGCTTCAGGTCCTGATGATATTCCATATCAATTTATCAAGCACTTACCGGAATCATCACTAACATGCCTTCTTTACATATTCAATCAAGTTTACGCTTCCGGAAAGATTCCCGATATGTGGAAGAACTCCACAATTATACCTATCCCAAAACCGGGAAAGGATGCTACTGACCCAAACAACTATCGTCCCATTTCTCTGACTAGTTGTGTATGTAAAACTTTAGAACGAATGATAAAAACAAGACTGATTTGGTTTCTCGTGGCCAACGATATAATATCCCCTCTTCAAAGTGGATTTAGAAACAGAAGAGGGACAAATGACCATCTCATAAGACTCGAGAATTCATTCGAGAGGCTTTCGCTAAGACAAACACCTTGTTGCCGTGGGTTTTTTTTTTTATCTTGAGAAGGCTATTATACTACATGGCAGTATGGCATCATGAAAGATCTTCACGACCTTGGCGTACGTGGAAACCTCCCCAATTTTATATCTAATTACCAATTAATTATCAGAAAGACACTTCAAATTCCGTGTTGGTTCAACTTTTTCTAAAACGTCTAAACAGGAAATGGGAGTCCCACATGGGGGAATCCTATCAGTCACCCTGTTTGGTCTTAAAATCAATGATATAGTCAAATGTCTTGGTCAATACACAGAAGGGTCGTTATTTGTGGATGACTTCTTGATCTAAGAACATGCACACGGGAGAAAGACAACTTCAACAGAGTTTAAACAAACTACAAAATTGGGCAGACGAAAACGGCTTCAAATTCTCTAAATCTAAAACTGTGTGCATGCATTTCTGTCTAAAACAAAACCACACAATGACCCAAACCTTACACTCGATGGCACTGGAGTTCTTGTTGTTGAACAGACTAAGTTTCTCGGCCTCGTTTTTTATTCGAAACACTCTTTCATACCACATATAAAGTATCTGAAACATAAGTGTTCCAAGGCGTTGAACATTATACGAGTCCTTTCTCATACTGATTGGGGAGCGGACTGTGAACTGCTTTTGCGCCTATACAGATCACTTATTCGAACAAAAACTGGATTATGGTTCTATGGTGTACAGGCCGGCGCGCAGTTAGTACCCGCAGATACTAGACCCAATCCATAACCAAAACAACACCTGTAAAAAGCCTGTACGTGGAAGCGAATGAACAATCCCTTTATGACAGAAGGAAAAAATTTCCATTACAGTTTGCAGCTCAAATAAATCAAACCCTAAAAGTCCTGCTTTCGACCAAGTATTCAACCCAAAATACCAAAACATATTTATGCAAAACCCCAAACGTCTGCCAATATTTGGTATCAGAATTTCAAATTTCCTGCAAGAACTCAACTTAAAATACAGCGATGATGTCATCTTTTGTGATAACTCTACATTATTTTTCAGGAATGGAGAGATGTGAACAATTACTCTCCATTACTTAAAAAATAATGTCATTTGTACTCCAAGCATGTGAATTTGGTCATTTCTCACGTGTGATATAAGAATGACATTTTTAGTTACAAAACTGACAACTAAGACTTATTCAGAAATATAACAGACAAATTATTTTTTATTCCACTCGTTCAGAACAAGACAACAATACATACAAAGAGTAATATGAATTGAGAATAAGAATTGAGAATAAGTTCACTTTAAGTTGATATTTACAGTAAGTTCAATGCTCTTTCCCTCATTTGATTTGAAGCTTTTGCTAGAACTGCAATCACTGTATTCATCTTTTTTTTGTCCCTGTATCACTTCACTGACTGACCGCTTTTGAGCGGACGTGGTTCTCTTATAGTTACGAATGGCAGATGATCGGTGACCTGTAACCTCCGATATTAGTTGTTCGTCAACACCAGCATGATATAGTCTGGTTGCTGCTGAAGTTCTTAAGGAATGATTGGTCCTGTATCCAGTAAGACCTGCTTGTTTGCAAAGTGACGAAACTACGCATGCAAGCTTGTGTCGGCCAAGCGGTTGGTTACAATACCATTGCATTCCATCAGGCTTTTGTAATGGACGAAGATAAAATGCATCACTACCCGTCAAAGGACACAATTTGCAATATTTTTCATACAACCGCACAACACATCTCTCCGGATTTTGTTCATTTGCATATGCAGTTACACACTTATTGGACACTTTCCTGTGTTTTAATCCACCCTGATTGTTTTTAGAAATATCCTCCGTATAGGCAAGATATCTGCCTTGCTCATTTTCACCCACACAAAACTGGGAACGATCTCCTCTCCGTAAATTTCGGTGTTCCTGGCCACCACGTAAAGCAAAATTTAGCCCAATCAGGTAGACCATTGTGTTGATTAATTTTTCTGGAGTATCATCACCAAGCACATGTTTGGACCACATTACATCCTCCTCCTCTTCAGAAATAGGGAGAGCTTGTTTTTTCGGACCACCAACATTATTCTTTGATTTTTCTTTCATAATGTTATCCAGAGTACTCCTGATTTGAAGGAATCCTTTATCTGTGAGAAATTTGTATCTCTTATCTAGAGTATCTAGATATAATTGAATGCAAATGACGAAACTGTACATGGTTTCTGATGGATAATCAGATCCATCCACCTTTTTCACTTCACAAATAAACCTGGAAATGGAAAAGTTCAGCTCGTCCTTTGTCATTTCTTCCAGGTTGACCAGTATAGGACTGATATCCATGTTCTTAGCAATTCTATTCCTGTTATCTTGCCATTCCTTAAACGTGTTTACAGCCCATTTTACTTTGCTCATGGTAGAGGCAGCTAGTCTGAAAATACATATAAAGTAAAATACTTTAATTACATGAATACTCATACTACATTTTATATTAGAAAAGTACTTTATTGTACTTTTAATTGCTTCAATTGGATTGAAATCAATGCAGCATATCATTTATCTAATATACATTGTTTACTGTATATATTATTAATCTTAGAACATTAGAAGTTATGAATTTAAAATAAGACTATTCCTCAGCAGCAATTAGTGTTCACTGGCCATAATTTGATAATTTTACCAACTTAAAAAAGAAAGGTAAATCTTGTTTAACCTGTCTGGTTCAACTTCATAAAAAGAAATATAAGGTCATAAAAAGGACGATAATGTAGTCTTATATTAATATATAGTAAATCTCACCTTCTTGACTGTAATTCTGAAATTTCTGTATCAGTCTTGGGTAAGTTGATTGCGATTCGGCCACAATTCCAAAACATCACGTTCCTCTGCTTTTTCTGCTGTCTGTATCAAACTGTCATCATCGCTGATATCCGAGTAATGTGGTGAATAGTTAGGCATGTTTTCTTTATCCTCTCTCATACCTAAGATGTCTTGTATAGCATTATCAGTGTCATATTCAGAGTCTGGTAAACTTGCACTTGAAAATGTGCTCTGAGTTAAAAACACGTCCTCATCATTTGATTCCATCTTGTTGACTGGTACAAAGGACAAAACCTGGCCCTTACTCTTATACACTAGCATTTTACCCATGCTTTTCATACCTACCCATGCTTTTCATACCTCTACCCACCAGCAGCAAATGAATAAGTCTCCAATACATGTTCCACATGAGTGGACGTACAGGTAAAAAACAAGAAGACAGATACGGGGTACAAGAAGGGTGGTGTATTTTAAGCGGGTTAATGTCCTTGTAACTGTCCATTCCTTAAAAACAACGGGCCTCGGCCCCTTCGGGGCCTCGGCTCCATTATTTTTAAGGAATGGAAGTCACTCGGACATTAACCCTTACATAATGTTGACTGACATAGCTGAATTTAACATTTTCCTCTATGGACCATTCAAACACCTGATTTTAACTTTAAATTACATAACCGAGGGAAATCAAGTGTTATGCCCGAAGAACACAAATCCTCCTTTTAGAAATGCATTTCGAATTACCTTTCTCATACACAACTTTACACCGATGGTTCCAAAGAAGGTGAGAAAGTGGCAGCAGCCTGCTGCACAGCTAATTCTTGCACTTCAGTTCGACGACCAGACAGCGCCTCCATCTTTTCTGCCAAAGCATGCGCCATTGGTTTGGCCCTCGACCATATCGATGAACACCGCATTAAAAAGGCAATCATCATTTCTTCAGACTCTCGATCTGTCCTACAGAGTTTACAGTTACGAGATCCTAAAAACACACGTAAAAAACCTTGCTCTTCGAATATCTCGCATCTTAAAAAAGTCTAAAAATAACTTTACTATGGATTCCGAGCCATGTCGGAGTTAACGGCAACGAATTTGTTGACAGGGAAGCAAAACATGCATTAAATCTCAAACACACAAATATCAAACGACCATTAACAGTGGGACCTTATCTCTTCTCTCCTTTCTAAATAACTTTCTTCTTCCTAATGTCTCCCTTGACAATGCCTCACTTTTGGCCATTTGTTGAGCGTTCGCCCCTGTGAGGAAGGCTTTGGGTTCTGTCCCCTGGCCGAGACATACCAAAGTCTTTAAAAATGGTAGTCATACCCAAGTCTTTAAAAATGGTAGTTTATACTCCTGCTTAACGCTCAGCAAATTAGGAGTGGGACGACTGGTTCGCCCGTTGTCAGTATAATGTGACCAGGTGGGGCGTCCTGCTGGGTGTCTTCGGCAGTATGTTTCAGTGGGGTAGCACTATAAAGTCGGCATCAGTTCCGCGCTATCACAAGGAGACAAACACGAACATATCGCAGCCTCCCAAAATACATACACTACACGCATGCATCTTGCACACAGGGCAGGCTGTCCTTAAATGACCTTAGCTGTTAATAGGACGTTAAACAAAATCAAACAAACAAACAAACCATTAACAGATTATAAACCTAATATTCGTACAGCCATTCAAAATGAATGGCAGCAACGCTGGTCTCTCGAGACCAGCAACAAACTACAACCGAAACTTAAAATATCCATTCCAAGTCGGAAAGATCGTAGACGTAGAGAGGAAGTTGTCCCCGCTCAGCTCGGTACTTGGCACACATGTCCTACTCATTCGTACCTTTTAAAACGAGAAGATCCACCTTCATGCCACGCATGTGACACTCCATTTACAGTGGAACATTTCTTTAAATGTTTCCAAAAAAAATGTTCCGATTTTCGCGATAACTACTTTCGAGTCCCGGACATGAAAACTCTTTTCAGTTCCGTGTACTCGAAGGCATTATTTAAATATTTGAAAGACATCGGTCAATTCTATAGACTTACCCTTTTTGACGTTATATATATCACATAGTCCATATCATCTATTCTTTATCTCTTTTATTATTTTAACCCCCTTTTTATTTAAATTATTTCCACATACAATGCGAATGCTTTTAAAATAAATAAATAAATCACCATAGTCCTAAATGACCACATCCGTCGATGGGCCGTTAAACATAAACAAACATACAAACAAAATGTGCAGACAGAACAATACCAAAGGCCGAATCATTTTCATAATAACTTATTCCCTAGAGGATTGTTTATTAAGTATGGACACCAGGGCCAGATTATCAGTGTACAACCAAAGGCAATGGTTGGGAAACTGGTGACCCCAGGTATACAAGGATGCCAGAATTGGACAGAGCTCTAGGGCTGTGATATGGTGCTGCAAAGCAGGCTTAGCCCATGTACCGTAAAACCAGGAATCCCTAAAAACCGCCCAAAGCCTATTGTCGATGAGGAATCTGTGTATAGTTTCAAAGTAAGTCATTGTTCCTCCAAAAAGAAACTACAACTATTTAATTTGTCTAAGAAAGATTCCCATCTAGTTAGATCGGCTCGAATCGCGGCAGAAAGGCGGGTCTTGTGATTTGGTTTTTGAGCACTGATAGCTCACGACCTGGTAACACTACTGATGTTGCGAATTGCAGTGTACCTATGAGAGACTGAAGGTCCCGGAGAGTGACGTTTTGTCGTAATTTACACTGATTACATAATGCCTGACAGTGTTTTAGCTTGTCGACATTGCTTCCATTTTGGTTACATCTAACGTGATACCCAAGAAGGGCATGATTTGATCTGTACCAAATGTTTTGTCTGCCCCCAATGGAACCCCAATATGTGTACACATGTTCTGAAATTTATTTAACATTACCTGACGTTGATTAATCGATAAATAGAAAATCATGTACTACATGTACTACAGCTGTAGCATGTACTACAGCTGTAGCATTAAGTTTAGTGTAAGCTGCCCACTCTAGTGCCGTACTAAATTCCTCAAAGATCCTGCAACTTTCCGCGAGCCCCATAGATAAATACTTGTCATAAAAAAACTTTCCTTTCCATTTGAAGCGTAAAAGAATGCCATTGGCTGGGATGAACTGGAATGATGCGAAATGCTGATTCGATATCTGTTTTGGCCATATATGTTTTTTTTAACAATTTTAAAAAGGGATGACGTCTTTAATAGTAGAATATTGTACTGAAGAGTACGTTTCAGCTATGCCATCATTTATTGAATACCCTGTAGGATGACTGAAGTGGTGAATCAAACGAAATTTGCCAGGTTGCTTTTTTGAACAACCCCTAAAGGGCTTGCATGGAAATGTTTAAATGGCCGATCGAGAAATGGACCCGCAATCCTAGATGCTTCTAGTTCTACAAGTAATTCCTTGTCAATTATTTCAGGCATATCCTAGGCTGACTTGAGGTTGTTGCAGGATCTCCCAGAAATATCACCCTCAAAATGAAATCGGAAACCATTGGTAAAACCATCTACCAAAAACTCTGCCCTGTTAGCATCGTAGCCTTGTAGAAGCTGTGCTAGTGCAGCAGCATTAATGGGAGACACGATGCCGTCAGCTAAACCTTTGTCTCCGCCAAACTGTTTAACTGAGGCATCGAATAACTGTCTGTGTTCTCAAAGAGAGAACCCAGAAGGGGACAATTCCGTGCAGCATGTTTTGTCCCACAAGACCCACACTTATGGGAGTACTTACACCCACCAGTGTATTCCCCTCATTAATTTCCAACAGGGACCCCTATTCTGATTAGAAGATCTGCCCTGCTGAGAAGACTGAGTGGTTTGTGTCTGTTGACGGCGCGACATAGCTTCGTGCCATTGTTCCATGGCATGTCGTTGTTAACACGGAGCTCACAAAAAGCTTCGATGTACAGTTTTTTCTTTGGGCCCGATTTTTGGACCAATTTGAGGTAAGGTGTATCGCCATCCTCTGCCCCCACAACCATTTCAAAAGATGACTTGTCTGTGATTGTGGCAAGATCTACAAATTTATTGGACCAAATATTTTCCTTTTTCTGTCACCAAATCAGTTAAGGGGATCGCAGATGAATGGAACTAAGTTTGTGGCGAGACATCTTCCCCTTCAAATGTCATCGCAATCTGACCAGCTGGGGGACCCCTGACCCATCGATTTCAGAACTAATGGCTGCACAGATGGGCCGAGTGCCTTGAGCTGGGAGGGCTGATGTTGGTATCTGGCAGGGGAAGGGACACATGCGTGATCGACGTCTCGGACACTTCAGTGCGCTGACTCGTTGTATTTTGCCTAGCGTCATGCAGGCCACGTTCATACGCTTGTCGTATTAAGTCCTGTATATGAGCAGGATAAATGTTAAGAATAGTGTCCACAATTGGTGCAGGATCTACATCATCAGATGCTGTGGAGGGCTTTGTCACCGTTTAGCGCCGTGTTTTGCTTGTTGTTATTGTATTTGTTGGTCTTATTATTGATACTGAGCAATTTAAGGTCTATCTTTCACAGGAAAGGGTAGTTGAAGTCACCGAGTCAAGTGACAAGTGTGTTAGCTCATCAAAAACTCGTGATTTGGCTTCATTCATTGGACTCCTCGTCCATGCTCTCTATGCTATCCTACCAGGGCCCTTACATTATAGAGCTTTAGAAAGGGAAAAGGTTCGCTGGCTCAAAAACAGTAATGAGGATTTTGACTCTAATGGTTTTGTCAGAGCAGAGCGTACAGGAGATTGATTGGTGGAGGCAAAATATCGTCCATCAAATGGTAAACCAATTAGGCAGTCATCCCCTGTAGTATAGATACAAACTGATGCATCTTTACAAGGATGGGGGGCACACTTTGATGGATGCTCTGATGCGGGCAGATGGTCGAGGTCTGAAGGGGATATGCACATCAATTTTCTGGAACTTAAGGCAATATTTCTAGGAATCAAGGCATTTTTCTCGAAAACATCAAACTTAAGCATTGGCATTAAGTCAGATAGTTCTACAGCGGTTTCATATATCAATGACATGGGCGGTATGCAGTCCGTTACTCTTGATATGTTAGCTGGAACAATTTGGGAGAGGTTTTTGACAGGTCTATATTCCTTACAGCTCAACAAATTCCCGGAGTCAGTAATGTATGTGCGGATAATCTATCAAGGCATTTTTCAGACTCTACAGAACGGATGCTTAAAAAGGAATTCTTTCATAGAATCTGTTCACATTTTTGCCAACCAGATATTGACTTATTTGCTTCTAGGTTAAATACAAGGTGTGCTAGTTACGCTTCCTGGTCGTTTGACCCAGGTGCATCGATAGTGGATGCATTCTCAATACCTTGGAATGATTTCCTACCGTACATTTTTCCGCCATTTGCATTACTGAGTAGAATAAAATATTGATCGAGGAAATTGATAAAGCCATATTAGGTATAACATGTTGGCCTACACAACCCTGTCCGTAAGCCTCTGGACGACTATGTTGCCTCTGTGATAGCTTCAATTAGGTCAATCTCCACGTTTTGCAGATAGTTGGATAACGCTACTGTAGCACAGAGGATGTGCTCTGCCACAACAAGGGATATGATTAAATCAAACCGTAAGATTGCGTGAAGGTACTGAGTAGCTTTACCGTCGTTGTCGGCCTCCAATACCTCAAGGGCAGACACAACAACTGGGAAGCATGAACGGAATGTCAACAAGGAATCTGCGCGACTAGACTACCCGTCTCACACAATATTCGAAGCTTTGTACGTGTCTCCATTTCTCCCTGAACATCGGCGTTTTCGGACAGCTCGTTCGGGAAAACATGAAGACGTTTGGCAGAGTAATCAAATGCGAAGGCGATGTCCTGGACGATACCAATCATGTTTCTGACACACACCTCTTCGCTGCTGTGGATCAGTGCAAGATTTAGAGAGTGTGCTTTACAATGGACATAATTCCCCTCAGGAACGAGTTGTCGAATTCGTGCCTGCAGGCCACTGTACTTCCCGGCCATGTTCGCCGCTCCATCATAGCACTGGGCGCGTATTTTGTCAATAGACAAACTTAGATCACCAAGAAAACCCACTGTAAGATTTGACACAGCTGCTCTTTTCACACTCTCTGCTTGGCGAAAACCAACGAACTCCTCTCTCAGTATGTAACGGCCCTCATCTCTGTCCACAAACCTGATACACAGAGCCTTCTGTTCCTTTGTCGACTTGTCAGTACATTCATCAGCAATGATGGCATAGAATGGTGCTTTAAGACATGCATTTACAATAGAGGATTCCACTGCTTTAGCGCATAGCTCGATCAACTCATCAGGTAATTCTNTGACTAGTCATTTTTCACTCGCAGCCAGCTGCAAATCATGGTATTCGTACAGAAAAATATCCCATCTGTTCAGTAAAACAAACAGTACATTCCACAAATATATGTTTCCAGCGCGTTTAATATCAACCACATTCATGCAGTCGGAATTTCCTTGTCGAGCAGCCATTGCGTGCAGGTCCGCAGCAAATACGGAATATAATATAAAATTTTGTTTTGGTACAAAAATAAAATATATAGAGTATGTATTTTTAATCAGATATATTTTATTTATTAAAACAGATCACTAGTCAATTATTTTCATCAATAAATGTTTACATTTTAAAAAAATCCGAAAATTAAACAAGGGAGATAATCCATGCATGTTTTCATGGCGGCGAATTTAAAAAAACGGCCGCAGGGATTTGAAAATAAGATCGCAGACCATGGCAGTTCATTTGGATGCTAGTTGTTGGTATGTATACTGAATGTTACAGTGTAACAGTGGGTTCCACCGCTTCAGTGAACCCATAGTCTCTTTAAACCATGTCTTTCTCCCATTTTCCACAGTATTTGGAAACCCTCCCAGGATTTGAGCACCACCCACCCTATAAATGCTTATTCAATAATGACTATTTTGTTTTAGTAAATGGTTGTGTAGGTCCTGTCCCAATGTCATAACATTTATATTGCTTTATACAAAGATGAGGTATAGGCTTTAGGGGATTCCGATGGCCTGTTGCATATTACGGATCCAAGCCTGCCACTGCTCAACAGTTATATGTTAACTTTTGGGAATGTTTGGATGCACTGAATTTTTATAATTTAATTATTCTGGCACACATATATTCATTTTAAAATATGTATCCCTTTGTTCGGGGGACCTATAAAAAATTGCCGTTTCCCCAGTACACATTAGTATACCAGGTACTGAATACAGTATATTTTCATTTTTTTGAAAATGTTTAAAATAAAGTTTTAACAGGACCTCTGACTTTGGGGAAATACCTGAGGAATCTGTATGCTGGTGGTCCTGTTCTACGTCAGAGTGACAGCAGCTCAGATCTGGTATAGGTTTTACGCCTTCTGTGTAGTAAAAGTCATATACAACCTGTGGATGTTTTAGGTGAGCTGCCGCAGAGTTGTAGTTTGTAACTCTTAAACCTTCTTTTGTGACCGTCCGTCCGACTGCTACTCCCAATTGTCCAGGTGAAAAAAAAGGAAAAACAGTCCACTTCAACTTTTTCCAACGTTTGCCCTTGTGCTCTGTGTACAGTTAGTGCAAATGCTAGTTTCAAAGGAAACTGGGTCCTGGTGGCTAAGACTTTTTTCAATGTTGAGTCAAATATCTCGAACTTGGCTATTAACCGTCCACCAAAATTAACAACCGGTCCCTTTCCTTCTGGCAATGCATGTACCGTTAAACAGGCTCCCTGGTAGGTTCCTGATGAGAATCACTGGCACGTCAACTTTCAACACTAATGTTTTCTCTGCACCAGTTCCATTCAATTGCATTCTCTCACCTTCATCTTTGGCTTTAAATATTACTTCATTGCCTGGTATGTTATCCAAGGTAACTTGGTTTACATAGGCAGCATCAAAATTAGTCCCAAATAGCCTGCATACATCTGTTTCGTCAGAGAGGGGTCGGTCTAGGGATCGCATCATATTTTCTGTTGCCGCGCTTGGAGATCCTTCGCACAACTCGTTGATCCCATTGATGAGATCAATTTCCTTCTAGCGCACAACAGTTGTCAGGTTGGAGTGGTTGGGAAATACGCTGGTAAAGATGTCGGACTGAAAGCAATAGCTTCCCAGGTCACCATACCTGTGGTTGAGTACAGGTGGTAATTGCTTAAAATCACGACTTGCAATAACCTGTAAACCTCCAAAATACTTATTGTTATCCCTTGTCAACCTACATACATATTCTACTTTCTCCTAAGTTGATTTACTTAACATGCCGATTTCGTCAATCGCCAGACAATCTGCCTCCCGAATCCTTTCCCGTGCCTCCGCATACATATCGTCATTTTGATGTAGGGATGCCAATTCCACCAAACCATACCGCCCATCACCTATACCGGACCAATGGTGAATCGTTGTTGCCGAAAATCCAGTCAACTGAGTACTGGCCATTCCCGTTGAAGCTGTAACAGCAACCCTCTTCTTCATATGGGTCAACTTCTGGATGATGCACCTGAAGAAGAAGAAAATATTCTAATGATATATGCCTAATTACATATACATACATACATCACAAAGTCATACATATTAATTACTAGTACATCACATCCATACATATTAATTAAGTTGTGAGAATAGTTATATTTTGGTTTTGAACTCACAATTTGGAGTTTTAGATATTCTTTGTTATTTTGTTTATGTAGGGGTACCATAAACCTTAAAGCCCGGAAGACAGCTAGAAATGTTTGTATCTATAGTGGATCATTATGTTTTGTTTTCATGTAACACACCTATTTAACACACAATCTCGACTTAGTTCACATTATTTGACCCTTTATGAGTTTGTATTTAAGTTTTTAAAACCTGAGATTCCAAACAAATCAATAATTTGGGACGTAATCAATACCAATGACCACAAAAAAAACAAAAAAAAAGTAACAAAAAAATAGTTTTTACTTTGAAATTGGAGGTGGAGGGTGTGGTGAATGCTATGTAGGTACCAGGTAGATAACTAGATATATACCGTATGTATATGATAATGCCTGTTAATACCGTTACGCCCACTCATGTGGAATGTTTTTTTAATGAAAACACAAATTAATTTTTCTACTAATGTAATCTATAGCCCTGCAATAGGCCTACCGGACCGTGTTCCCCCAACTTTTGGTCTCATACTTTACAATGGCACCTGGGATCAATTGTAAATTCTAATTAAATTCAACATACATCACTTAATGAATTTCCACGTTATTTCAGGTTGGCCGCCAACTATGTTTGTTCAACTGGCGGTGAAAACACTCGCCTTGATGATATTTATTCAAATTGTGTGGAACATTTCGAGGGTTGCCAAATCCTGCCGCCAAACAAGGACCTTATCAGTAAGCAGATAACCAACATATTCAATGTACAGCGGTGTATGATTTACAATATGGGTGAGCGGCTTAGTGGATATAGGGGTCTAGTTCAGCGGAATAAAACCCAGAACAATCGAGACGACATACATGTACCAGAACATTGTACCCATCTGATAACCTCTGAACATGAACATGAAATCCTGTGCGAACGGGAATATAGTATTAATACTGAACAAGTTATATGCAGTGTTACTTTTGGACATGTCTTCACAAAACTAACCATTCATGGAGTGAGTCTAAAACTAAACATGTGTTTGCCATTCAATCAAAATACTGTTGATGGTATGGTTATGTTTTTGGAAAACATTAAAATATGCAGAGGAAAGTTGGTTGAGGATAGCAATCATATACATGTAGCTGGAAGTAAAGAGCGTTGGGGTTTGACTTTGGATAAAAACATATGCGAGCTTCGGGTCAGAGGAAGAAACTGTGCCACTGTGTTGTCATTCCATTCAAAGGCTGATACATGCAGTCGATGTGCACTTCATTATAAGAGAAAAGCAACTAAATTAAACAACGTGAAAGACACAGTAACACCACAATTTTCGGAAATAGAACAAACACTCCAAGATGGAAAAGAGAACATACCAACTCCACCAAACCATACAGAGGAGCCAGTATTAAAATGTGTAGATGAACTACTTGCAAATGGAGCACCTGAAAAATTCCAGATCTTTTTAAAAGCCCAACTAAAAAATGCCAAAGAGGGTCTGGAACCACGTCAGAGGAGGTGGGACGCAGAAATCATCAGCATGTGTCTTTCCGTTTATGTGAGATCTCCTGCAGCATGTCTTGACCTGCAGAACTCTAAAATGGTAATTATACCATCTACATGACTGCTGGAAATGTACAAAAATTGTGTAAACCAAAAACCCGGGATCAACACAGAAAATATGACATGGATGATTAAGGAGGCCGCACATCAAAATGTTACTGCATTTGGAAGAAGATGAGGGTTGCTTCTAGACGAAATGTCGTTTCAGGATGAACTTCAAATAGTCAGAAAAGGTGATGCCTGGGATATAGTAGGGGGAGTTGATATTGGGAAAACCAACAACAACATATCCATCATTACAAATGGAACCAAGAAAGTAGACTTGGCCACTCACTGCCTTCAATTTGTATTTCACGGCTTTAGGGTATTCCGATGGCCTGTTGCATATTATGGATCCAAGCCTGCCACTGCTCAACAGTTATATGTTAACTTTTGGGAATGTGTGGATGCACTGGATGAGCATGGATTCAAAGTGGACTACCTTATGTTCGATGGCGCATCAACAAATCGCTCTTTAACTAACATTCTGCTCAACAATGACCCAGGAGGGGAACAATTCACCGCCAAGAACATCTTCGACTGTGACCAAAAGGTTCAAATAATCCAGGATGTCAAACATGAGATTAAGAAAATCAGGAACAACATTGAAGCTAGCAAAAAACAAAATAAAACATCTGCAGGACGCTACTTAGTGATGCATGAAAAGCCTATCATTTGGGAACATTTTGAAGAGGCCTTTGCATTTAACATGCAACGTGGTTTTCGCATTCACTGTAAACTTAAAAAAGAGCACATTGAACTAACAAGTGCATCAAAGATGAGGAACAAGCTTGCAGAGCAGGTGTTGGATAGTGATATGTTGTATCTGATGAAGTCATATCAGACAACCCTGGATAACCCTGAATGCCTGGCCTCAACAGTGGAGCTATTGGAGCACACATCCATTCTCGTCGGAATATTCTTGGACAGAAGACCAATTGTGGACATGGCAGATGAGAGGCTTCAGCAACTGAAAAAGGTACTTCATTTCTTTAACACATGGGAAGAAAATGTAAAAAGTGATCAATTACACACCGAAAAAAAGAATTTATTACCATTTGAAACAAGAGATGACCTTAACTCGAGCATTACAGGATTTCTCCTCCTATGCCAGTCGGTACTGGGAACAGAAAACAGCATTACACCTGCCTTTATGAATTCAGACCTCGTTGAAAATCACTTCTGTTAATAACGGGGGACATGCAATGGAATGAATACAAATCCGACATTAGCCCAGTATGGACCATCCAACACTTCAATATGCCTTGGACAAACCTCAGTGTCATCAAAATGTAATTCTGGAACGAAAGCTCAGTTTTTTAAGGCAACCACTCCATGTCCTCTGAATAAACGGCCAACCAAGAAACGGAAGATGTCAACTATTCGTGTATAAAACTAGAAGTCAGCCTCAATCGAGTGCCTCCCCGGGGCGTCCATAGCCCCCTTTGTGCTAGCCCCCATTGTGTGTGTGAACCGCTTCGTCATCAACATTAATTTAAGGTACTCAAGAGATGCGAGACATTTCGCAACCCAAAACACTAGCAGTGGTGTGAACTTAGTACACTACAGTGTAATTGACCGGTGTATTATTAACTAGCAGTGGTATGAACTTAATACACTACAGTGTAATTGACCGGTGTATTATGAACTAACAGTGGTGTGAACTTAGTACACTAGTGTAATTGACCGGTGTATTATGAACTAACAGTGGTGTGAACTTCGTTTTCCGGTACTGAAATTAATAACAATATCAAAAGAGGGAGGCGGGTGCAATTGGGAAGGGGGAGGGGACCGGGGGCCTGGTGAGTAGGCAGGGG
>NW_018403342.1:874664-907486 GCF_002113885.1 Mizuhopecten yessoensis | reverse complement strand
AAAGTGTTGTACCGTGTCAGCTACGAAGCGAAAAGTTGCCAAATGGTCAAAAGATAGCGCAAGGGGTACGTTACGGAATCATGATTGCCAGTGGGAAGTATTCAAAGCAGAAAATAACTGCCCTAGCAGCTAATACGGTGCATATATTCTTCCGGATTGCCGGTTAAGCTGAAATGAAATCGACAGAAATGCTAGCGCTGTTTATGTGATGAATAAATATCTAAAACTATTAACCTCGCTAGTAGTAGTATCATTGTGTGAGTTTGAACACAGATGAACTTAGTTTAATATGTTAATGGGCATGTATCGGAGAGAGTTTACTTTGTGTTTCTATAATTATACAGTGGTTTATGCGAAAGGAAGGGATAAGTGACTGGTTAGTTTGATTTTTCCATGAGGCCCTCCAAGTGATAACTGTTGTGACAGCCACGGCGTATTCTGTTCTGTCCTCTGTCGGTACTCGGGGTCAAATGAGATACGTGCGCTATTAGATTTATGTAAAAGTCTGTTTTTTGAGAACATACAACATGGACGTGATGCTTCCAATTCTATGGTTTATTATCATCTTCAAACCCTACAAAGAAACAATAACAACCATTCAGTACATACAGTATATTAAAGGGAAACAACTCTCTTCCACACAAGATACAATATATATATCACCCTGTTAAATATCATTACACAGATCTATATACTATTATAATTACATCAATTAACATTGCGTTAATAGGCTCTGTTATTTAATTACAAATACCATTTATAGTATTCAATTACTAGTCTCAAGGTCTGATTTATAGAACTTCCTCGATCATGATTAATTACATTAATACATATTACTTTACACATATAACATTACATACATATCTCATTACTTTCTGTACACTTGCCCTACAGTATTATGCAGGGTTTTTTCCACATAGGTTCTTTGATTATATGTTTCCTGGTCAATTCTCTGGGATTCAATTCTCAACCTGATAATCAATAAAATGCTCTTTCTCACTAAATTTGCCAATAGCACTCTTACATACCATAGTACTGAATATAAATAATAAAACCATTTGCAACTTTGTAGATTTCAACAGAATAAAAATGACTATATCATCTAATTCAAAAATGTATCAAATTACTTAAAAAATGTATTTAACCTTAATTTCATTTACTGTTTAATATAGTAACCAATAAATTCATTAAACATTTATATTAGAATTAGCTAGAAGGACTAAAACTAACTTACCAAAATACTTCAATATGTGCTTGTCTCTTTTACCTTCTTCATACCACCATACCCGGGTATCTAATGTACAACTGCCTGACTTACAGCTCACAGCTAAAAACATGCTTTACCAGATGGAATCCAACCAATCGTATCGGTCCATGTCACAAGTCACTTGTCAAGGTATACCCTAACACTACTCATGTCCAGTAGCTAGTCCTAAACCGGGCAGTAGCACAATATACATTATCTAATGCATAACCTAACATACAAGATGTATTAAAGGTATATATGTTCTCTATTTGTTATGGATATAATTGAAAGTTATCAATTATGTGATGACCCATGTCAAATATATTAAAATATCTTACATAATAATTATACAATACACAATGATCTGATCCATGTCAGACAATATAAAATCTGCATTTCTGACATAATCAGACATGTCCTGGTCCATACCAGATGATTTACATATACAAAATACATTAAATACACACTGTCACATTATCCCCCCTGTTGAAAATAAAATGACGTCCACGTCATTTGCCGCTAACTACGGATAACACTGCTGATCTAGCACACTCCGGCATGTCCTGAATTGCACCAGTACGCACAAGTTCCGCTATATACTGTGCCCGTAGCAGCCAATCCGGATCTTGAGTAGCAGGAACTTGACACATAACATACTCTCCGGCTCTCTGCCACTTTGGGTTTCTTTCTTCCTTTCCGATATTCTAGGCACAGGAACTGGTCTATTTACAACAACACGCTGATCCTCTGTATCGGTGTCGTGATCAGACATCACTGCCTCACCATGATCCGGCAGCTCATGAGAATCATCCTGAGATATGGTATCATTTTCATCCGCAATGGATGCTCGGTCGTCACCAATGTCACCATCATCTCCTGTCTCCGCAACATCATCTTGATCGTCATCAGTGGGTTCGGAAACGACTTCACTCCCCTCGGCTATAGACCTCTCTGTGGTGCTGGATGGGGCACGCGGAACCTTAACCGATGGAGTGACATATACCTGAAATGATTCATCCTCTGGCACTTTCTCCGTTGACCTCTTAGTCCTGTCTTTTTTTGTAGTTTTCTTGGGTGTGTTAACTTCTTCAGCTTTCTCAGCTGGTGGCACACTGGGGATGGGTAAGAGTAGATTCCTGTGTAATGTTCGTGTCCTTCCTTCACCACTTACCCGTTTAACAGTGAACACAGGCACATCATTGTTTGGCTGGTCCAACACAATGTAGGTGTCTTCCTCCCATTTGTCGGCTAGTTTGTGACAAATCACTGCCTCCGCATGGGATCGAACCCGGGACCTCCGGCTTACTAGTCTTACGCTCAACCGAAAGAGAAGTTCCCTATAGACGAGCGATATATTGCGGCTAGTATTTACCAGGGTTACATACTCCCCTTCCAGGAAAGAACTCGTCCTCGAGTTTTTTCAGGGGTAACAGCGATGCTTGTGGAGCAAGGCCGAGGATTTTTCCCGGGGGCCCACGGTGGGCGCCATTGTAAAAGTCTGGTTTTTGAAAACATACAACATGGACGTGATGCTTTCAATTCTATGGTTTATTATCATCTTCAAACCTTTTTTCAATAGCACTGACGTCGGCGTCCAGGGTACAAGCGCTACATTACCTTGATACTAATTTCATGAGGATGATGAAGGATACGGTTACTTTTGATATAGTCGAACTGAAAAAAAGAAAAAGAATATGTGTTGTTAGAACTCTTAAAAGTTGTCTTGAACGAACGACTAAACGAGAATCTAGTAGGCTGTTTGTGTCATTCAAAACTTTTAAAACTGTGAGTACATCTACTATTGCCAGGTGGCTGAAGGAGGTTCTAGTGTTCTCTGGTATTGACACTTCACGTTTTATAGCACACTCTTACCGGAGTGCTTCTACATCTGCTGCATTGATGTCAGGTATCAAGCTCAGTGATATTTTGTAAACAGCAGACTGGTCTAAAGTTTACAGCGACTTTCAATGAATATTACAACAGAGATGTGGAAGTTTCCAATTCCTTTGCTATCTCTGTTTTAGGCCGATAATTTATTGTCGGTGACTTTGCTATCTACAGTATGGGATATGTCAGTTATTAAAATTAGTAAAATATAATTGACGTCCTTGTTTTATTTTGTTGATGAATGCTTTAAACTTGCTATGTGATACCCTCGTAAGCCGAGGCCTTAGTGTAAAAGAATGGGACCCTCCTCCAAGTATCCTTTAGGATATGATGGAGGAGGGGCATTCTTTAAACTAATAGCCCGAGGGTAAAAGGGTATCTACCCAGCCTAAATGTCAACTGCTTTATGCATTTTGTGCTGTTATGCATGTCCCACCCTTGTTGATATGTTGTCATTATCAACAAAATTTGGATTCTCTAAAGGATGTCGATTTGCACACGTGCACGCGTTTAATACTACATACTGTTATGAATATTCATAGGGTAAAAACCTCTTTGAATGGAGGTCGTCTCTCACAGGTCAGCGAGAATATGCTATGTGTTTAAAGAATGCCCCTCCTCCATCATATCCTAAAGGATACTTGGAGGAGGGTCCCATTTTGGAAACCCCACCTTTGAATTTTAAATTTAGTTTGACCACACGCTCCGACGTCCACGGCTAGAACGACAAACCTCATCCCCTACCGCACGCACTTTCCTGTCCTAGCACGTGCCCACAATATGTCAAACGTTCGTAACTACGGGACATTTATTTTCCACTATACTCCGAACTGCGGAAAATGTTTAAATAACCATAGGAGAAACATAAGAAATCGTATCCGGATAGGGTATAAATCTACAAACGATACCAATACCAGCATGGAGCTGTATACAAAGATACAGTTTGTCGGAATCAAATTTCAAAATCAGATTAAGGTTTGTGTAAGGAACTTAGGGGGGAGGGGAAATATAACAAATTTCAGATTGCCAGTATGGTTTTGGTCATAATAGTCATCTTTAGACTATTAGGGGATATTTGTTTAGGACATTTACTCAATGTCGGGAGATCTTGCAGAGAGAGCCCGGGATATGGGTATATATACGTATGGTCCCTCACTGTCGCAGCCACAAAGTGAACTTCATCAGTAAGTCCACAATGGGGTTTTCAGCGTTACATACCTGGTCATGTGGGAATAAGTGGAAATATAGTAAGTGCTGATGAGGCAGCTCTTAATCCACATCCGAAAGATAGTAAGCCTTATTCTGATTTTCAACGTTCCATATATTGAACTTTATTAGAACTAATTTGTAAAATAACTTGTGCCTAATATAATCCTCTTGTATATTTGACGCAAATAAAATTATGTATAAAGTTGTCGCAAAGGTATTGCGAATATACGCATAATTATTGTGGTTTTTCGCAATTGTTTTGTGTTTCATATGGCACATATTTCTCCTTAATGCCTCCTGTATATTTCTCTTACATGTACGAACCTCGTGTGCCTTCTATGCTATTCCTACGTGCATACGACCACTAATTTTAGTTTTAAATTGCATTCAACATTATGACTACTGCCGAATCTATATACCACGAAAAAAGCACAGCTTTTTCGAAGTACTTACTCAAAGATGGAAGCATCCCCGTAATGGTCATTCCAAAATGCATAGGCAGATCCACTGGGGTGTATTCTCACCATTGTTTCGGGTCGTCAACATTATTACAACTGAAAATCAATATTTGTGATCATCACTTTCAAGACCATACTTTCTTTTAATAGGAAAGAGTCACAGCATTTTTTTTTTTTACAAAGAATAAGTATGAAGATTTTCAAAACAAACTAAAAATGAGACAGAGTTCTGCTTCCCTATTTCCTCTTCACCTACATATGTGTACATACACATTTTTCACAGTGTTAACAAATATGGATGGGGTGAAAACGTTTTTGGACATCTAGACTAATTTCTTGGTTAAAAAGGAGAAATAAATCATCTCGCAACTCTCGACAGTGGTTTTTTTTCAATCCTTAATGGAATTTATTTAATTTCGTCAATTTCGTCAATTAAGTCCTATTCTGTAGTATCCATAAGGTGCGGATGCCTTATGGTGCTTTGTTAACCACATTTAACAATATTTAATAATAATATTTATTCAGGTAAAAGGCAAATAATACACGTATATCATATTTAGCAGATTCGACATATATATATAGAATATCACAGAATGAGATCTTATTTTTATAAGTTATTTATGCCATAAAACTAGTAATCAGTCAGGTGTTAAAACTGGATTGGATTAGATTAATTTAGGCCTTTACCTGGGATGACCCATAAAGCCACATTGTGGCTTAATTCCAATGGGGTCCCTTAGATCTAAATAAAAAAAAAATCATTCATAAAATAGTTACATTGTTATTTGATAAGACTCTAAGACACTTCTTTTATAAAAAAATAAATAGATATAGAATGTTACATGTGCCATAGGCTATACTCAATAAAATAATGGTAATTGAATGATACAAAATATGAAGAGATTAACAATATATTGGAATTTTAACAATCAAAGATATACAGTATTAACTTAAAATGTTACCTGCCAAAGGGCTGGTGGTTGGGCCAATCCCTACCGACCAAACTCTCGGACATTAACGTACATTAATACAATTGATTGACATGTACTGGTATATAACTGATACTAATAAAAATCTAACAGAACATAAAAAATGGAATGTAAATAGGATTTAAGTCAAATGTGTAATGATTTTGAATAATTCAATTGACAAATTTTAACAAGTTTTATTTAAATTAATTGCTACTTGCAGAAGAGGGCTGGTGGTTTGGCCAATCCCTACCGACCAAACTCTCAGACTGCATATAAAGTAACGATATAGTATGCTTAAATAACAATGTTTATGATTATATTTGAATTAAGAAGTAATAGAGTATATCACTGAAGTCTCACTTTTATCCTTTCACAAAATCACATTTTTGTTCCGATCTAAAATTTGATGTCAAATGTTGTTTGACCAGAAATTTGAATCAGTGCAAGTTCTTGGTTGCCTTAATATTATCTGGTAATGCATTCCAGTCCTTTATTGCATTGTAAAAGAAAGACGTGGACTCTACCCCACTTATATTATGTATATAAAAGTTAGATTGGCTTGATCTTGTACACCTCTTGTTGTTCCTTTCAAAACCTTCCTTCATATAAGCTGGACATTTTTCATGATTTTTTTTAAAACTATTACTTGCATTCAACATATTTATTTTTTCCAGTTCTCCAAAAGTTATTCTTTTTCTCCAATCTTAATCCAAAATAAAACGAACAACCTTGTTTTGTATAACTTGAAGTTTGTGTTTGAGAGTTTTGGAGATACCCTCGTACCAAGATGAGCAAGCATAGTCAAAATGACATTGGATAAGTGCCGAGCAGTGTTTTTCTTGATGACAGAGTTAGGCTTTTTCTGGTTCGGTATAAAAAAATAGTCTCTGATTAATTTTCTGTATAGCATTGTTCACAATATGTTGTCCTGAAAGAAACTGGTCTAAGATTACACCCAGATATTTTACGTGTAGTTTGGACTCAATAGTATGTCCATTGCATTTAATATTAAAACAATTTGAAGTCCAATTTCTCAATTTTCCTTTAGGGCGCTTATTGTTTTCCCAAGATGAAGTGAAAGTTTATTATCTACAAGCCAATCGTGCAGGATTCCAGTGTTTTGGATAATTTATCTGATATTATGTTTGGGTCTTTGTGTGAAAAAAATATAGCACTCTCATCTGCATATAATAGGAGTTTGCACTCAGAGTCGATACTTATCTGCATGTCATTAACATACGTTAAAAATAAAAGTGGCCTAGTATATATACTACCCTGGGGTACCCCACAGTTTACATCTGCAATGCTGGAATTTGTTTTGTTAACATGAACAAGTTGTTTTCCTTGCATGAGATAGGATTTAAACCATGCAATAGACTCAATACCCATACATTTAAGTTTTTCACAAAGAATATCATGGTCAACTGTATCAAATGCTTTTTGTAAATCTAAAAGTACCATGCCTGTAAAAAGACCTTTAGCTGTCTGGGATTTAATATAGTCTACAAGATGGATGAGGCAAGAATCATGTTCTGAATCTTTTTTTACATCAAAAATGGTTGCATCGTAAATGAACACCCAAATCTTGTAGAAAACGGAAAGAAAAATCAATCTAATCTCATGCTCGGTCAATATCAGACTGTATTCACAGGACGCTTTTACTCGCAACATGATATGCCCGCTACAAACGTTCAGGTGATCTCGATTATTTAGTTTGCCTGACGAAGCAGACAACACAAAATCTAGTGACGTCCTTCTCAAAACATTACAGAAAGGGGCAAAGAAACAGCTGATTTAAGTTTCCATATTTAGATATTGTGCCATATCCTTTTGTTGTTATAGGTTGTATGAATGGAAAGAAACATCGAAGTTCTTCAAGGTTTTGTGTAAAACACAGGTGTGTACAGTAACTGAAAACTTGGTAGGAAAACAGATGCAATTTGTTTACATTATTGGTCTTTCTTGTTCACGCGATGTAAACAACGTAGATAAGTCACGATTAAGGTAGCAAGAGGTAAACATGTCACTTCTTGTGGCATTTTCCCTTTTGAGTCTTCCATGATGCATTTTAACTTAGGCTACTTTCAGTACGGCAATTTTATATTCTATGTTCTATACATAACTGTACTTCATGTTGATATGTGTCATTTCGTCTTGCATTACATAACGCCCAGACAAACTAAGGCCGTTTTTTTCATTCATTGATATCTTAAAGCCCGGACACGTTTTGATTTAAATCAGATAAGTATGTGTAGCTTACATAAGTATTCTTGGTGTATGGGAGTTTGTGCACCATCATAAAATTGTGATAAATTCTTATCCTTTTCATAATGACTTTCATTTATGATGACACTGTTCAGGGTGCAAGCACGATTGGCTGGGTAAGACCATCCAGCTTATCCTTGAGGGAGTGGGGTGAAGGTTAGCCCTCAGAATTTCTACCATGCATACACTAAAATCACTATATATATAGTTTTTGGACTAATACACACAATCAACACAAATTAAAAAGGACATTTTAGGATTTTTCAGATGCATGCAACTGCTTATTTGCTTACATGGCAGCTATATATGTGCTTGGTACATGCATTTCATGTCTGTAACAGGAAAGGAAAAATGACTCCAGCTTGAGATTTGAATCCTATCCTCAAAACAGACACTTATATAAACCAACTGAGCTATATACCTGGTCAGCTCATGCAGCAATATTCCTCCCTCTATCTACAAGAGTCTTTGACCCTGAAAATTGATTGATTGATAGGTTTTACGTCCGCTTCACTACCGTATTCCCTGAAAACACACATGGCCCTATATATACCGCCCTCTATGGGTAAATTATAATATTTAATGTCAGCTGTAATTTATAGACCAATTACAGCAAAATGGAGAGAAAATTTCAAACTAGATTACTTTATATATTGCATAAATAAGATATATATCAACATATGGATAGGATTACCAATCACTGAGTCAAAATGTTGAGAGAACAAAATAAGAAAAAATATTACCCATGCTGTATTGTAAAATAAATAGTACCTAATGTAAAGGAAAAGAAACGTGCAGGTATTAATTGACATTATTGTAAACACAAATCTATGATCTGAGGCAGAGTAACCGCTTGTCTTTCAAGAACTGAGTCAATTATTTTGACTTTCAAAGTAAGACATGTACTATTCAGTGTATCATACATACCGTAGTTTCGACTAAATTGGTGCTACATTAATTGTATTGACTTATCTGAAGTTACCAAAGATGAACAACTCCAAAGATAGTCATATCTTTACCAAATTTTGTACCTCAATATTTTATCAGGAAAATGAGATTGAGTTTTTTGTGTGTTTTTTTTGTAAAATGCATATTGAAAAATCAGAGATTCAAATTTTTTTTTTACAGCAATTTATGATGAAAAGCCATAAATATGTGAAATATTGATTCAAAAATGTTTTCTATCACATGTACAGTGTGCACAAAGATATTTCAAACAATGATTACCGTGCATCATAATATTTAATAATGAATCAGATAATGGAACCTTTTTTTCTTGTGATTAAATATGCTGTCAAGATAAGAAGACTTAATTAAATCTACTGTACTGTACATGTGTTGTATGGCAACTCTTACCCTTCCTAGTAACTGGTTTTATCTCTGGTAAATTGTGGCGTTCTTTTGTAATGCTGTCTTCAGTCCAGTTGTCTTTCTACATACATTTTTGCATTTTTGTTGTCCTTGTTTAATTGTTGACACTGATATATATGTTTCTGTCTCTAGGTACTAGAGACTAGTAGAGTCTGTATGTTGATATTTAAGCATTGAACTGCTTGCACAAAAAGCAAATTCAATGAAGCACACTAGCGCTTCATGTTGAATTTGCCTTTGTCCAGTTGGAATTCATACTGCCTATGAATACCAACTGAAAGCAGTTCAATACTTATATTTACTATTTTTGGAATCTGTTCATCTCATAAGAAAAATTCAATTACCCTTATCATTATTCAGTATTTATATATATAAGTTCAAAAAATGTATGATTCATGTTTGCTTGTTCAATGAATAGAACAGCCATCACCCCGTCCCGGGAAGGGTCAGTAGTATCCAACATAACGATTATGACATCATAATAATGTTGACATCAACAATCAGTCCATGGCATTCATAGCCTTATATATATGAATATCAACTGAATTTGGTAGGCTTATATAATGGCAATGCCATACGATGGTTGATATTGATATAATTGTTTCTGTTTTAACATGTACATGTTCAAGTCTGTGTTTTGATATGAATGTTTCTGTTTTAAGGTACTAGAGTCTGTCTGGTGGTATGAGAGTGGAAGTAAATCGATGTTTAACCAGTCACAGTTGGTGGATGGTAAGCTGCCAGTGTTTGTGTTTCCATCGTCTCTGACGTTTTACTCGGACGACCAATCCACACACAAGCAGGTCCTTACACTCTACAATCCCTATGACTTCCCACTTAGATTCAAAGGTAAGTCAATCCACTATCAACCTATTACTGTCTGTTTGTATGAAAAAGCTATATAGAGAACAATTTAAAAAAAGATATAATTTATGTCCCAAGCTTGTTAAATGTCAATGAACGGATCTAGAGGAGCTATGCTGGATTGGTATGATCACGACACACTGGTCAAGGTAGGTCAGAGGGACCAGATGAAGAGCAATTCAGCCATCACTTTAGTGGCAAAGTATATATATAGCCTGCTATTCATCAACTTTTAACCTTATATCAAATTTATCATATGACAGAGGGACCAGATGAAGAGCAATTCAGCCATCACTTTAGTAGCAAAGTATATATATATAGTCTACTATTCATCAACTTTTAACCAGCTAGTTTACTCAGAATACTTATAAAAACAACAATATCGTATGTAAAGATTTAACCGGGTATTGCTTTCAAGTCAACTGCCTTTTTTCAAAACTTTGAGAACACTGAGATAAGAGCGTAATGGTACATTGATGACAATAGTGTATATAACTCATCTAATAGTGACAGCGGAGAACTTACCAGCATCTTCTGTCCAATTGTAATTCTATTACTTATCTATATACTTCGTATTGCATTCCTTAGCACCACCTCACTTTGGCTATATTACAAATTATTTGCAATGTAATGAAGACGATTGGTTCAGTTCTTAGGCTAGGACATTTATGTACCAAAGCCCTTAAAAAATATATTTGCTATTCCCTGCTAACATTTACGGTACTTAGGGTGAAAGCTACGACTGCTTTACCAGATATCAATATATTGTGACTGGGTGGAAAACTTTTATTGGTGTCTTCAACATAAGTAAATATAGCATTCTTAAGTCTACATTAAATCGGTGCTATCTCAAAGAGGCAAATATTCCAACATGTCCCCTTTAGCAGAAGCATGAAGGTGTGTCCTTAAATGACTTCAATGGGATGCTAAACCCACTAAACATTCATCCTCTTCTTGTAAACAATGATAGCAATAACCAGTATCCAATTTATTCATCAGATAAATGACATTTGATTAACATTGTTCATACTCTCGGGTAGAAGAAACAAGAATGGTAAGACAAATGTCCAAATTGTTTGAAATGAATGTTTTATGTTTGCAGTGTTATGTACAACTCCAAGAAAATACACAGTGGTGGAGGCTGAAGGCACCATCAAGGAGAAGTGTTGTTGTGATATGTAAGTGCACATGAGGATATAGGTTAAGTCAGTACAGGTAAACTACATGTGTACACTTAGTAGTGGCTGTACATTGTTGTTGAGGATGTAGATTGTACAGGTATACTACATGTGTACACTTAGTAGTGGCTGTGTATTGTTGTTGAGGATGTAGATTGTACAGGTATACTACATGTGTACCATTAGTAGTGGCTGTATATTATTGTTGAGGATGTAGATTGTACAGGTATACTACATGTGTACACTTAGTAGTGGCTATACATTGTTTTTGAGAATGTAGATTACATGTGTACACTTAGTAGTGGCTGAACATTGTTGTTGAGGATGTAGATTGTGCAGGTATACTACATGTGTACTATTAGTAGTGGCTGTACATTGTTGTTGAGGATGAATATTGTACAGGTATACTACATGTGTACACTTAGTGGTGGCTGTAAATTGTTGTTGAGGATGTAGATCGTACAGGTATACTACATGTGTCCACTTAATAGTGGCTGTACATTGTTGTTGCGGATGTAGATTGTACAGGTATGCTACATGTGTACACTTAGTACTGGCTGTACATTGGTGTTGAGGAGGTAGATGGTACAGGTATACTACAGGTGTACACCTAGTAGTGACTGTACATTGTTGTTGAGGATGGAGATTGTACAGGGATACTACATGTGTACACCTAGTAGTGACTGTACATTGTTGTTGAGGATGGAGATTGTACAGGGATACTACATGTGTACACCTAGTAGTGGCTGTACATTGTTGGTGAGGATGTAGCTTGTACAGGTAAACTACATTTGTACACTTAGTAGTGGCTGTATATTGTTGTTGAGGATATAGATCGTCCAGGTATACTACATGTGTACACTTAGAAGTGGCTGGACATTGTTGTTGAGGAGGGAGATTGTACAGGTATACTAAATGTGTACACTTAGTAGTGGCTGTACATTGGTGTTGAGGAGGTAGATGGTACAGGTATACTACAGGTGTACACCTAGTAGTGACTGTACAGTGTTGTTGAGGATGTAGATTGGACAGGTATACTACATGTGTATACTATTAGTAGTGGTTGTACATTGTTGTTGAGGATGTTGATTGTACAGGTATACTACATGCGTAGACTTAGTAGTGGCTGTACATTGGTGTTGAGGAGGTAGATGGTACAGGTATACTACAGGTGTACACCTAGTAGTGACTGTACATTGTTGTTGAGGATGTTGATTGTACAGGTATACTACATGTGTACTATTAGTAGCGGCTGTACATTGTTGTTGAGGATGAATATTGTACAGGGATACTACATGTGTACACCTAGTAGTGACTGTACAGTGTTGTTGAGGATGTAGATTGGACAGGTATAGTACATGTGTACTATTAGTAGTGGCTGTATATTGTTGTTGAGGATATAGATCGTCCAGGTATACTACATGTGTACACCTAGTAGTGGCTGTACATTGTTGGTGAGGATGTAGCTTGTACAGGTAAACTACATTTGTACACTTAGTAGTGGCTGTAAATTGTTGTTGAGGATGTAGATCGTACAGGTATACTACATGTGTATACTATTAGTAGTGGTTGTACATTGTTGTTGAGGATGTATATTGTACAGGTATACTACATGTGTACACCTAGTAGTGACTGTACAGTGTTGTTGAGGATGTAGATTGGACAGGTATACTACATGTGTATACTATTAGTAGTGGTTGTACATTGTTGTTGAGGATGAATATTGTACAGGTATACTACATGTGTACTATTAGTAGTGGCTGTATATCTGTGCCTTGTAAAGTTGCTGGACACTTTCTGTGGTACTTTTGCTTGTGATATCGCTACAAAACAACACTCATAGTTTGAGGGTAACAACTTGGCCTCTGTTGATGCTGTCCGTTATCACTGGTAGTTTTTAGATCAACAATGTTCCATATAATTGTGTTTTGCCTGTTTTAGGGGCCAAATTTCAGCACCATTGAGACTGCTTATAATAGGTGGAGGGTTTTCCCCATTTTTGTCGAGAAATTACAGTATAAAAGAAGAAATAATTACCATATCTTTGATATATACTTACACATATTACCTTTGTTGTTTTTTTTGCAAAGTTTCTCTGGTATTTTACATGGTATTAAGTCAGAATAATGCAATTTTCAAAGTGTTGAGTTTAATTAAAATTGTGGAGTCAAAATATTTATTTGATAACCTTAAAATAACAATTATATAATCACATTATGCAAAGTTGTTACAACTGAAAACTTTTCAACACCTACAATGTATACAATTATCAATTATTATTGGATATAAACAGCTGAGCTTAAACAGTTTTAGTTTCAAAGAAAAATATGACTTAAAAGCAAAGGATGGTTCAACAAGTTTCAAGACTTAATTCCATTTGGTGCCAATTGATATGTTCAAATTCTTCTCTCATTGCTGATCAGTGACATTGTATAAGATCAATGGAGTTACTTCCCTTGTTTTCAGTTAGATATATGTTTAATAGTTTGAAGTGATTTGACTTTTCATAAAAACATTTTTTATCTGGAGTTTGAAGTATATATTAGAACTACAGATCTATGTCTCTTAATATACTAGTATGTCAAATGTGGCATAATTAATACTACATGTACTTGTATTCCAACCGAGATATTAGTATGTCGGTAGATGTATCAGACCTCCGACCAGATTCTGCCTTTAAATATACAGCATATTTCTTGTAGCAGCTTTAGGTTAATATTGCAACATACATGTAGTGATGTTAACATCTCATAAACTATGATGTATTTAAAGTTTATGAAAATAAAAGAAATATCAGTCGGATAGAAATGTTCAGGTGATCTCCAGAGACAGCAAAGACCTGTTCATCTTCGCTAGCCAAGTGTTCGCTTGGTATACACGCCAGTGGAATGTATACGAAGCAAACACTTGGCTTGCGAAGATGATCGAGACCTGTTGAAATGTGCCAACTTCTAAACTTATTTCATCAATGTCCTTTTGAATTGAAACTTACTTAAAGGCC
Source organism: Mizuhopecten yessoensis (assembly GCF_002113885.1). Taxonomy (NCBI): domain Eukaryota; kingdom Metazoa; phylum Mollusca; class Bivalvia; order Pectinida; family Pectinidae; genus Mizuhopecten; species Mizuhopecten yessoensis. Next base: position 893,036 of record NW_018403342.1, on the reverse strand, counting down.
TACATAGATACTGCTTGTAACTTGCATATATACTATACCTTTTCTTCATCGAGGAAAAACTAGTTGATACTGTCATTTACACATATATGCATTCCTGTGAGGCTTTCAAAAGTGTCGTCAGGTGCTGAATGACATAAATTGTACATGTGTAATTAGTTTTAAACAATACAAAAACGAAAGAAATCAAAACTAAATCAAATAATAAAGTCCAAAGTATGTGTTTACTCTTCTAAAAGGGATGCACATCACTGTGATACAGTATTAGATAATATAAAATGACTACATATCAGCCTCTGTATCAGCAAATGACCCCAATTTCATAATCAGTCTGATGACTGATTTAAATATAAACATATGTATGTAGGTTATTTATCTGCTGTTTACTTTGAGTTATTTTGAAGGGTTATGAGGAAAAGATTACGATAATGGGTCAAACCTTACAAAGACAGTTAGATGGAGGCTCAAAGGAGGAGGATAAATTGAAACAGAAAGGGGATACAGTTTTGGCTCGAGCCATGTTATAAGGAGGGTTTATTGAGGTCCTCAAAAGGGGTATGATAGATTGAGACGGGTTACAAAAGAGGATCCAGCCATGCAATAAGGAGGGTTTAATAGAGGTCCTCCAAAGGGGTATGGTAAATTGAGAGGGGTTACAATAGAGGGTACAGCCATGCAATGAAGAGAGTTTGATAGAGGTCCTCCAAAGGGGTAATCATATTAAATTTGAAAGGGGGTACAATAGAGGGTCCAGCCATGCAATGAAGATAGTTTGATAGAGGTCCTCCAAAGGGGTAATCATATTACATTTGAAAGGGGGTACAATAGAGGGTCCAGCCATGCAATGAAGATAGTTTGATAGAGATCCTCCAAAGGAGTATGATAAATTGAGAGGGGTACAATAGAGGGTCCAGCCATGCAATGAAGAGAGTTTGATAGAGGTCCTCCAAAGGGGTAATCATATTACATTTGAAAGGGGGTACAATAGAGGGTACAGCCAGAGGTTCCCCAAATGGTCTAATCATGCAATACACTGAAAAGACACGGCTGATACATCCTTGGAAGCATCTATCAAAAAACTTGTAATTAGAAAAATATGATCAGCGGCCTTAAAGTCTGATGTGGACATTGTTTCTGTGTTGCAGTGTGATACGACATATAGATATATGTATCAACAATGAGGGAATCAAGGATAAATTCCGGATTCAGGTTGTAGAGCATGGCCAGAGAAAAGTCCTTGGTAAGTCTTCAGGTTTTTTATTTCAGTTAAATCCAGGTGAAGTTTTGTAGTCAATGCAATGTCATCTGTCATCTCTGGTCTGTTGTATGTTGACTGTTGTCAACTTTCTCATTTGACAACTTCTTCTCAATAACCACTGACACCATTTCAGCCAAATGTGCTAGAAAGTATCCCTCGTTGATGGGGATTCAGGAAAAAGAGGTAAAAGTTTTGGCGTCTAAAAAATTCTGTAAGAAACTGGCCATCAAATGGCATTGTGTTCATTATTTAGCACCCTTTGTTCAATTTCTACTGTGTTTTAAGGAAAACAAAACACATCAACAATTATGGACATTAGGGGGTGCATTACAAAATATTTTTTGATATTTGTATCTTAAAACACTTCTGAAGAACTAAACACACTAGCTTAGAGTTATGATATTTGGCCAGTAGCATGCTGGCATTGATTGGTACACAGTTTACCAAATCAATAACCCTGACCTATATTTATGGTCACTAGAAAAATTTGTCAATACATGAGTGATAAGGGCTAATGATCGATTATAATCAAAACTTGATCAGTTTGCCCTTTCCGATTCCAGTTATCGATTAGAAATTCTATTATCGATACAATGGGTACTTCATTAAAATCAAAGTACTTAAATTCTTAAATGTAAAAAATGTAATTGATTTTCACTATATGATTGATAAAACTGCATAAAAATTGCTTTAATTCCATTCATTATAATAGAAGGAAACCTAGTGTATAGTTAATAACTCTGTCTATTGATGTAACTAATGCTACTTCTGATTACAAACCAATTACCAATTATGATATTAAACCGATTGCCTATCACTACCGGTACAATACATTTAAACAGCTTCTAAAGAATCGAGAATATATCACTAAATTACCTAGTCTGCTAAAACTGTCCGTAATCCAAATATTGCATCTTCAATACAAAGACTGTAAAATCTAAACTGTTTGATTGGTGATACTTTTTTACATTCTAGGAAGGAAGGAGGTGATATCTGTCCTGCTACCAAAGAGGGAAAGCTCACCACCGCCTCCAGAAGATAATTTTATGTCCATGAATATACCTGGACGGGGAAGGGACACTCCACAGCTTGCCAGTTCCTCTCGCCATGGTAAAGATCAAAATTTAATTTCACACAGTGTTTATTTCATGGCCTTGTAGATATACCTTTTAGGTACTAGGTGTGGATCATTACTGTAAGCAGGGAAACGTTTGCCAAGTCAAATGTTCACCCTTGGCTGGTAGAGTCTGTTTTCGCGCAGTGCTAAGTTTGCCCTTGACATGTAATCACTGTTCATAGGATGTTGTGTACTTATTTACACTGTCTTGATAAGTTCGCCCTCATTACCAATGGTGAAAAAGTTGAAAAGGTGAAAAGTTCCCAGTATAAAGTATTCTGGCACACTGTTATATGTAATCAATCTAACCACTAATATACGATAATGAAGTAGTAGCAGTGTCAAAATTTGAAAATCAAGTCTGAGCTGGAGTTTAAATAGAGAAATGTTGAAGAGAAATAAACAGGGGACCTCTATGTCTGGTAATATAAGCTGTTAGTTGATGTGGTATTGCAGTATCTGTATGTGCCTACTTGTTTGTTGTAGGTCCAGATGGAAATGCGCGGACTGGAGGCCCCAGTCTCTTCATCCTTTTGGCTGCAGTGACCTGTATTGTGGCCCTTATGTTGCCTACTCAGGGTGTGGACGGTGAAACCAATCTTCCTGAATATCTCCATCTATCTCTACACCAGAAACTTATAGCAGCTTATATATTAGGTAGGTAACTAATAAATCAAATATGTTCTACTGATTACATTGTTTTATATCACTTTTCTCTTACCGGGATCCCTGTTCCTCTGCCAAAATGTGGATACCCTTCGCAGTGAAGGTAGGGAGGGGCATACTTTAATAGGATTGTCTGTCTGTTGACACAATGTTGTTCAAACTACTGAACTGTTTTGAATGACACTTTAATTGAAACACACTAAACTAAAAGTGAAGGGATGTAAATGAAATATATATATTGGAGTTACCTCCCCTATTTATGGTGGTACAGTATTCACATTTGCCTTAGAAACATTCTGGAAAGAACTAGCTCTACGGTTCTTGGCTCAAGCAGGGTGGTATAAGTCTTTCTCCCACACCTGACAGATTTATCTCCCGTTTTGCCGGTGCTAGATTTATCTGTCTCCGCCCTAGGGTTGAGACGGGGGGATTCCCCTATTTATAACAATGGTATGACGTCACTGCAACAATACAATGACGTCACGTCAACAATCCATCAACGTCACGTCAACCCTGAATTTAGCATGTAACGTTATCATTACATTGTGTATATGATACACAATGGGGAAAACAGGGTAAGAGAAAAAGAATCATTCACCCCCTTGTGGGTAAGATAGGGGAATCTCAACCCTCGGGGAAAGATTCTTAAGTTGCCAATCACTCGGCAAAGCCTCGTGTTTGGCAACATAAGAATCTTCCCCCTCGGGTTGAGATTCCCCTATCTCACCCCAAAGGGGGTGAATGATTCTATTAGTCATTCTGGCAACAGTTTGTATATGTATTTGGCATGACTACAGCTTTGAAAGATCATTTTTGAAAAGAAAGCCATACCTTGCAGAACTTTTATGTAAAAAGGTAAAGATGGAATGAATAAATAGAAAGATAATGCAAAGGGGGCAATACCAGATTTGAGCCCAATCCCTCTACCATTGTACTGGGCTTTAATCAATGGCAAGCCGCACTACAGTTATATCAATAACAAAATTAAGGGGAGATTACTGAGTGTTGAAAAAACTACGGAAGAGTTCTCTAGTGTTTAGCCTTAAGGGGGAGAGGGATGCTTAAGTTATCTCTCTCTGAAAACTCTGATTTTTACAGTATAATCTACATGTTATGATTCTGTTTATATGTCACTTGCTTTTAGTTGACCTCGGCTATCAGTTACCGTAAAAACCCGTGTAATTTGCACACCTATGTAATTTGTGCAGGTACTTTTTGAGGCTGAAAATCTGGAAAAAAAGTTTCTACTCGAATACAAAAAATCTGGAAAAATGAAAATGAAAGACAAAGCGCTTGGGATTCTTAGGGTTATTGTAATTTTGTTTACAGGTACAATGATTTTAAAGACAAAGAAGAAACTGCGTAAAATGTGTATTTTGTTGTTTGTTTTCTGTGAAATATCTGATCACACATAACACACACACGTGTGTGCATATCGACACACATCAATTAATTTAGCAATATTTTACATAAAACATTTACTTGTTTTACAAAAATTTATCAATTCATAATTCATAATTACTGCATTGTCAGAACTACAGACTGATTTGACCGAAAAGGGGTTATTAAAAAATATGTTTATACTAGAAGCGTGAATATTCAATTCATCCTCTTCAAATTTACTCGAAGGGAAAAAAATCAAAGCAGACTACTCTATTTTTACGATGCTTCATTTAATAAAATATTGAAATATACGTAATGTTAGACGCAAAATCAAAGTGAAAGTGAGCCGGGAAAAAACATGCTGTACGCATAGGGGATTTGAAAAAAACCCAGAACTTACATGGAACGTAGCCTGTAATTGAACAACTGCATTTTTATTGCGATCGCCTTTTGTCTGTCGTCATCCGTCTTCTCCAAAACCCCTGAACCAATTTCAATGAAATTTTGCAGGGACCTTCCATGGACAAAGGTCAACAAAAATAGCGGCCGGTTTAGTCCCAAGCCCCCAGGGGACTGAGGGGCGGGGCCAAAAAGGGTCAAATTGACTAAAATTTCAAAAATCTTCTTCTCAAGACCCAGATATGGTAGAATCAAATACTCTTCATATATGGAAGGGTCTTAAGGGGCTTTACCAAAATTGTGAATTTCTTGACCCTGGGGTCTCACGTTTCCCCCTGGGGAGGGGGTAAACTTTACTATAGTTTATATAGGGAAATCACATTTTGGACCAACATTTGTTAATTTCCATTGGAAGTAATTCAATTTGGGTTAGCACTATCAGTATTAGGTAGCAGTTTGATAATAAGCACATATGAGCCCTGACTGACCCCCAGGGCCTGATGGGTGGGGCCAAAATTTATTATGGTTTATAATGGCAAATGATACTTTGAATATTACATGTTAATAACTTGATTGGAATTATAACCTTGAGTTGACAGTTTGATACTTTGAAAATTTTGAGCCAGCCCTACACCCAAGGGCTGTAGGGTGGGGCTCAAAGGAGTTAGTGTACTAAAATTTCTTCATTTTCCTTGTTTAGAATCAGAGGTGCTAGTTTCAAATACTTTTTAGTCTGAAATCTGTATGCTAGATATTGAAGGTGGTTTTATTGTTTTTTGTCACTTTGAATAATATTTCTGTTCATGTTAAAAACAAAATCATCTCTCTGTGTAAATATATCAGGTGACCGTTAAGGCCCATGGGCCTCTTGTCATGATTATAGGGGAAAAGCGCAGAGATGTCGAAACGTAAGTTGATAGGCGATTCCCTGTCATCATATTTGGCTAAACTTTCTTCATTTGGTTTTCCCATAGATTGATTTCAAGAAGACTTACACCTATTTAAATAATAATTTTCACATAAACTCAGGTAAAAACACATTATGTATCAACTGTATCTTTTATTGATGTTTGACATAAATAAATTTGTTAATTGTCATTTGTCTTTGAGTTCCGTGTACCAAGGGAGATAATCTCTGGTGCCCAAGATGGCAGTCTGCCAGAATCGTCAATCTTTTCCTGAAAAAAACCTTGAAATTGCTTACACTTATTTTGCGAAACCCCCTACTTTGGGCATTAAATTTCTCAAAAGAAAGTGCGCAATTTACATAAGATTTTACGGTTCTTGTGTAAATATACAAAACCCAGAGATACCTCGGGATATTTTGTCACACCTGGGTATGTTATATAAACAATTACACAGTCTTTGAATATGAGCCAGGGTTATTTACCATTCCTGGCTTACTGTTAAATAATTGACACATGTCACTTACCTGGTTTGTCTCATTTGATAAGGATGGTATAATTATTTGTAGGTAGCCCAAATTAAATATCACATTGTCATATATTAGGCATACAAAACAGTTTCTGTTTGCATAAAAAGATTTATTTTTATTTTTTAAAGGGACATCATGGTGAAGTGTTCATTTTCATTGTCTATTTTTTCAAATACTACATAAGCATATCAAGTGAGTCTCCTTATGGAAAATAACGATCGGATTTGGCTGATACATATTCATAAAAATGAATAATTTTAAGATAATTATCGGGATTTCTACCTGTCTGACCAACGTTTTATTAAGAATTTCCCTGCTACAAACGCATGCGCATAGCACGCCATTTCATTGTAAACAAAATGTCTAGCCATTGGGAGGTGTTGGTGATGGAGTAAAAACCATTACCGCTTCAGCTACGAAAAGAAAAGTTGCCAAATGGTCAAAAGATAGCGCAAGGATTATGCTACGAAATCAAAATTGCAGATGGGAAGTATTCAAAGGAGAAACAAAGCTGTTGTGAATATGTAAACTAGGGAAGTGAAAGTGAGAGTCCTATCCTGGGTTGGAGGGAGGGAATACCAAGTCCTATTATCATTTATGATTGGAGGGGAAGGAACTTGGAGACCTAGCTACTGTAGCTGGAGGGGAGGGACATAAGTGGAAGGAATGTGATGTCTTACCATGAATGCAGGAGAAGGAAATCATGTGGTTGCCCTTCAGACTGGAAACAAATACCAAATGTGTACAATGAAAATAGATACAATACTTGTATAGGACAATTCATCAATATGCATGAATTATTCACAGTATGAAAGTAATGCTTTCTCGATTATCACACAGACAACCAGACAAAGATCAGGTGGCTTTAATGCATGTCATCACTGGATGATATTTCCATGTGTATAGAATTGTGTACGGTCCTTAGAATGAAAGGTCACATAAATATCACTATCTCAGTAAAACACTTTTGTACTTTAGAACTACAATGAAACCTGTCTTGATGACTACATGTCTATAAGACAACCTGTGTGTAAAGTCAGTCTGCCTTTAAAGACCTGCATATAAAGACCACCTGTCTAAAAAAAACACTTACCGTTACATCTGAAAACAATCTGTCTATTAAACAACCTACATATAAAGGCAACCTGTCTATAAAACAACTTACAAATAAAAACAGCCTGTCTATTAAAAAAACTCTGTATCAGGACAGCTTGTTTATAAGAACAACCTGTGTATATAGGAAGCCTGTTCATTAAAATAACATGTGTATAAAGACAACCTGTCTATTAAGACAACCTCTGCATAAAGTCAGAATTTGAAGACAACCTGTATATAAGACAATTAGTCTACAAAGAAACCTTTCTACAAAGACAACCATCCTATAAACTTTAAATTAGAGCCCAGTGTGTAAAGAGAGCCTGTCACTGTCAATAAGAGTCTGTATATAAAGACAGCCAGTATATAAAGCACAGTGTGTAAAGAGAGCCTGTCACTGTCAATAAGAGTCTGTGTATAAAGACGGCCAGCCTATAAAGCCCAGTGTGTAAAAAGAGCCTGCAGTCACTGTCAATAAGAGTCTGTGTATAAAGACAGCCAGCCTGTAAAGTCCAGTGTGTAAAGAGAGCCTGCAGTCACTGTCAATAAGAGTCTTTGTATAAAGACAGCCAGCCTATAAAGCCCAGTGTGTTAAGAGAGCCTGCAGTCACTGTCAATAAGAGTCTGTATATAAAGCCAGCCAGCCTATAAAGCACAGTGTGTGAAGAGAGCCTGCAATCACTGTCAATAAGAGTCTGTATATAAAGACAGCCAGCCTATAAAGCACAGTGTGTGAAGAGAGCCTGCAATCACTGTCAATAAGAGTCTGTATATAAAGACAGCCAGCCTATAAAGCACAGTGGGTAAAGAGAGCCTGCAGTCACTGTCAATAAGAGTTTGTGTATAAAGACAGCCAGCCTATAAAGCACAGTGTGTAAAGAGAGTCTGCAGTCACTGTCAATAAGAGTCTGTGTATAGAGACAGCCAGCCTATAAAGCCCAGTGTGTAAAAAGAGCCTGCAGTCACTGTCAATAAGAGTCTGTATATAAAGACAGCGAGCCTATAAAGCACAGTGTGTAAAGAGAGCCTGCAGTCACTGTCAATAAGAGCCTGTGTATAAAGACAGCCAGCCTATAAAGCTCAGTGTGTAAAGAGAGCCTGCAGTCACTGTCAAGAAGAGTCTGTGTATAAAGACAGCCAGCCTATAAAGCTCAGTGTGTAAAGAGAGCCTGAAGTCACTGTCAATAAGAGTCTGTGTATAAAGACATCCAGCCTATAAAGCCCAGTGTGTAAAAAGAGCCTGCAGTCACTGTCAATAAGAGTCTTTGTAAAAAGCCAGCCAGCCTATAAAGCCCAGTGTGTAAAGAGAGCCTGAAGTCACTGTCAATAAGAGTCTGTGTATAAAGACAGACAGCCTATAAAGCCCAGTGTGTAAAGAGAGCCCGCAGTCACTATCAATAAGAGTCTGTGTATAAAGACAGCCAGTCTATAAAGCCCAGTGTGTAAAGAGAGCCTGCAGTCCCTGTCAATAAGAGTCTGTGTATAAAGACAGTCAGCCTATAAAGCCCAGTGTGTAAAGAGAGCCTGAAGGCACTGTCAATAAGAGTCTGTGTATAAAGACAGACAGCCTATAAAGCCCAGTGTGTAAAGAGAGCCCGCAGTCACTATCAATAAGAGTCTGTGTATAAAGACAGCCAGTCTATAAAGCCCAGTGTGTAAAGAGAGCCTGCAGTCCCTGTCAATAAGAGTCTGTGTATAAAGACAGTCAGCCTATAAAGCCCAGTGTGTAAAGAGAGCCCGCAGTCACTATCAATAAGAGTCTGTGTATAAAGACAGCCAGTCTATAAAGCCCAGTGTGTAAAGAGAGCCTGCAGTCACTGTCAATAAGAACCTGTGTATAAAGACAGCCAGCCTATAAAGCTCAGTGTGTAAAGAGAGCCTGCAGTCACTGTCAATAAGAGTCTGTGTATAAAGACAGTCTGTCTTTAAAGACAACAGGTATATAAGGACATTTAACCTGCCTGTTACTATTAACTTTACTGAGATTTCACAAAAAGCTGTCTATGAAGTCCACATAACTTATTCTGTTTTCTGCCTGTTTCAATGTTAGTTGCAGATAAGATTTGGTGTTATCACTGTCCTCATGCCGTGTCATCAAAGTAAACTTGGTGGGGGGTCCCATATTACTGGTAGGTAGACGTAGCGCTCCTATATTCTACGACCATGCAGTTGGATACAGGAAGCTTATTTTAAGTCTATGCAGGTTTATACCCCTGTAGTTTTAAGTATCATTACATGAAACATTTGTTGACTTCCTTGTATGAGTCCTTAAATACCTGATTGTCACAAAAAGCATTAAGCTGTCAGGTGATGCAGATTATACAGTTTCTAGCGTGTCGGGGAGATAATTCCAGCACTTTCCCTGCTATCATTCTAAAAGGAAAGCGATTTATTGATTCCTGACAGACTTGTGCATGTGTTGTACTTTAGAAAGCAGTGAACCAGCAACTCAAGTGAAAATCAAGGCACACAGTTAATCTGTGAAATAGGAATAGCAGGAACAGACAGTAGAAATGTGTTTAAAGATTTAAATTTCATCATCGATTTATGATAAAGTGAAAATGTTTTCCTTGGTTATAACTGAATTTTTAATGATACTTTCTAAGTTTAGATTCTTTGTCGTCAGACTTGTAAATGTATGACTGAACCGCATGTAACTTTATCTAGATATCAGGTCCATTTAAGTCCACAATATTGTAATGGTCTGTTTTAATAGGTAGAGACAAACTGCTGGGTATTGTTTATAGTATTTTCTCACTAGTTTATTACATTAAAAAAACATGTCATATTGGTCAAATACACAATACAAACTCCAGGCATAACACTGTCAGTTTATCGCAACACTGGTTACTATATCTTGTGTGCATTTATGTGTGACCTCTTCTGTAATCAGTGCTGGAAAAAAAGCATGTATGATAGTGTATCACAGGTAAAAATATAGGTGAATGATAAAATGACCAATAAGGTGACAGAAACACATGCTGTGATATTACTCCGGTGATCACTGTGAGGGATACTGACTGTTGTAATTGTAATCAAGTTAAAGAGTGTTACAATATATTAAATCACTTATGGTTTACCCAATCACAGGGTTTTAAGAATTCTTAGACCTTTTTCACATGAATTGAATCAGAGATCAATAGAAAAAAGTAGATTTTACATTTGGTGGAATATAAATGGACCCAACCCAACAGGTCAAAGTTCAACAGAATCGATTTTGTGAAAACAGGTTTGATAATCTTCTTCTGGTGTTAGCTAGATAACAATTACAAGTAGCATGATCAATGGAACAGCAGCATATTACAAATAATAAGTAGAAATTAGAAATATGGGGAATTATAGGATCAGTAAACTAAATCATTTAGCATATGATATTACTTAGCTTTTGAGCGTATACAATATGTAGCTTTAATATTTGAAGTTCAACACTAGTGACAACTGTTTAGATTCATAGATACATACCTAGCAAAGGTAGCAAAAGGTATATTTTGACATGTTTCATGGCATATAAGTATGTCACATGATACAGCCTTCAGTTGTTGACTACTGAAGCTAAATCAATCCAGTGAAGCTGGACAGGAATACTCCAGGACGTTTTAACCCCTTTATAAATTTACCTTCAGATGTTAAAATCTACTAAAAAGGTCATTTTTTTCCCCAAAGTTCAATACATACAGATAACATTCAATAACAAAAATCTGTCAATAACTGCATTTATTTAACTTAGAGGCACTGTATTTAACCAGAACAAAACTTTAGTTAGGGCCCGGGTTACAATGATAAGAAACACTCTGATTGGTTGATTTAGGTGCTGGAGTCCTAAAAAGAGCCACACAATATACATGTGTAAACCTTACTTCCAATGAACTGGGAGAGCAATACCCTTTGGCGTCTTGTTTATGATACTGATTTAGCAACAAAATTGTTTTAACAATATTTGTGTCACGTCCAAGTTTTATATTGATTTTCTTTTATAAAACGTTTTTCTATCCTGGTGCTAGTGAATTAGACCTGGTGTCAGCAACTAGGTTTAGATCAATTGATCTGGTGTGGATGTTTTCAATTTGTTTGACAGTTTTCAGCTGCTGCAGCTTTACATCATCAACTACACATGATAGCACGAATGTTTCATCAGTTCCTAGCTGTGCTAAACCTAATAACCATGCTACAAGGCTGTGTACTGTTTACTGTTTACTAGAATGTTTTCAATATTAAATGTTTTACCAGGATAGTAAATATCATGTTTATCATATGTTGTTTCATTAAATGCCACATATTATATATATATGTGGCAAATGAAACAAAGATTTCTTTTGTAATTTAAATATTATTTACATTCCTGCAACGCTATCTTAAGGGGATGTAACCTTACTGTAACTGGACCCAGCATGTTTATCAGTGTTGTTCACCAATATCACGTTTTGATTCTGATTTTTGTCCTCTAATCCAGGACTAGCCAATTTCAGCAAGGACTAGTGAATCACCAAACTTGTGTCTTTAATATCCTTTGGACTTGTAGCCATTATGATATCATTATATCATTTGACCAATTCATAAAAAAAAAGGGATATCACTTCCAAGATTTGCCTTAAAATACAGGATTAATGTATATTACGTGCATCGTCATGCTGACGTTGAATAATAAAATGATGTATTCAATTAGGCATATGGACTACAAAGCAACAGTGGTTTAAACCCTATGAGCAGGTGTGTTGTAAACTTACTGGTGTACGCATTGTTCCTTTCATTAGATATTGCTGACAGTGAGACAGACAAGCTAGGTACATGGGTTACGACTTGGATTACAGTTACATTGGGAGTTGTCTCAAACACATGTTATCTATATGTGATTGTTCTACAAATAAGCAATGACCTTTTTATTAACATATGTAACTATAATGTTTACTGATACACATGTATATAATGTTGGGTCTCTGTACTAAAAAAACTCGAGTCAATTTTCAGATGACCCCCAATTTATCTGTAGTTCATGGCCGAGTCTATGTACATTGTATGTACCTATGTACATTGTATGTACAAGTATATATATAGTCTGTCTCCCTTAAAATCGGAAATGTCTACAAACAGGGTGTCGGGGAATATTGACATCGTCGAAGTGTCTTCTAAGGTGTTTTAACCTGAATGTGCTGTTCTAGTAGTCACAGATGCATTATCTTACTCCGCTATTAAAACGCTTTCACTAGTATCCGCTAATTCTAAACACCAGCGAAATTGTTGAAAATATTAACCACTTTTACGGACCCTATCACAACATGTTGCAAATACTTATAACCCAACACTGTTATGCAAGCTTAAATGAACTCAAATCAGATTATCACCGGACAACTGCATGGGCAGTCCATGAAAAAAACACTAACATAAAGGTGGCACCAACATATTTATGTGTACACAGTAGGTGATTAATTTAATTATAGTTTAAGTGTGTAAAGATACATACACATTTGAATTTCTACACATTTGAATTTCTTTCGAGTGAAGTCACTGGCAGATGACGACGGTCAGGATCAGTGTTTTCATATGGTTTACCTGTGTTTCGAGGTTTAACCCTTAAATGATGACACTCAAAATACTTTGCCCGACACATGGGATTCGGGTGCACAGCAAAATTTTACCCCCGCGAATATGTACTGATTACGAAACCGCAAAATATTGACCCCGCAAATTTAAAGCCCTATACAGTTTTTGTTTTGGAAATGACATTCCCTTCATAAGGATATGTTACAGTGCTCTTCTGCCAGCGTGTGTCAAATGTCCTGCTGTCAGCTCAATAGATAAGGAGTATTTTCCCTTAAATTTTCTGGAACTGATATTTAGTGGTATACCGAATGTCTTTGGCAGGTCGTTACTACAACTACTATGGTAGGTTCATGCGCTTGCTTTTACAATCTGCCAATTAACGCCTGTTTACGATGGGCAACACTATTGCAGCCCACATCAAGTTTATGGTTTCATCAATAAGTGTACACAGGCAGAATAGATTGTGTGTTTAATAAAGTGTGGGGTGACATAGAGGAAGTGAATGTGTCTCTTCTGGCTTGGGAAATTGGAAACCTAATTAGGACGTAAGGAGGATTCCAAGGGAAGCATAATGTACTCAGTAAACCTTAAATTCATATTGGTAGAATACAATCACAACAGTTTGAAATGTCAGTATAACAGTCTGGTTATTTTAAAATTAATACAAAAAAATAAATGAAATATCCAAATTTCTATAAAACCTAATGAAGAGGGATGTATGACGTTTTTAGAGTGATGGCCCTATAACTTTATAAGGATTTGGGTGCAGTGTCCTTTCAATATCTTGGGTAATTGTTAAAAGATTAACTTCCATTTTATCATAGAAGATATGGTTAATTAGCATGAAAGATTAGACATGTAAGTTTGATAAACGTCTATTGTCTGAGCGTTATTAGTGGAGTTGTAGCCCTTTATGGATTTCGACAAAGTGTCGGTTCCATATATAGAATAATATTAAAGGATTGACATCAAACTTTATCAGAAGGTAAATTACTTTGAAAACGTAGACAAGCATAATAACTACTTCTATCCAACCTTACATTTTTAGGTCAGCTGAGCTTTTGCTACCCGTCTTCGTCCGTCGTCGTGCGTCGTCTATTAATATTTTACATTTTCAACTTAAGCTGCAATACTGCCGAAGGGATTTCATTTACATTTCCTGGGCATGTTACTGTCATCTCCCTGACCAAGTGTTGTTATTTTTCGGGTCGCTCAGAAATCCAATATGGCAGCCAATGCCCCCATTTTGAAAAAAATCTATTTCAAACTTAAAGTCAAGTTCTAATAGGCCGATTTAACTGAAACCTTGTAGGAATATAACGACTCATGGTCCTGACAAAGTGTTGTTATTTTAAGGGTCGTTCAGAAATCCAATATGGACGCTAATGCCCCCATTTTGAAACAAACTATTTCAAACTTAAAGTCAAGTTCTATAACGAGCCGATTTAACTGAAACCTTGTAGGAATCAATGACTCATGTCCTGACAAAGTGTTGTTATTTTTGTGGTCCATCAGAAATCAAATATGGCCACCAAAATCGCGATTTTGAAAAACTATTTACTAAGTCAAGGTCACCGTTACTATTTATAGAAAATTGTCAAACAGTGAGATATATTTTCTGTGGCAAAGGGCATTCATGTGTTACAACACTTCTCTAGTTTTACTCAATTTTGGTAGTGATAATTGACTGATGGACCTTTCCCTCAGTCAGTGTATCAAGATTATCAAGCAAGTCCCTATGCATATAGGAGTCATTCTTTACAACACCTCCTGCTGTTACCCAGAGCTTGTTTATTTTGTAGTTGCTGTGATCTGTTAAACACATGTAATTTGATAGTTTGATGTTTATGTGGTGATGTAAATCTTGAACATGCTTTTCTGTGATGGTGTTACGTAATATATTCTCTAGATCTGCAGAAGTCTGTTACAGACAACCAAATGGCCATGGTTGTACAGCTTCCAGGAAGGCCATTATCATGGTATAATCAGCTTACAACAACTTGATTTATATGTTGAAATTCACAAAATTACGTCTAAATACAAATATATTGAAGTTCACAGCTAAAAATACTTGTTATAGAAATACAAAAATAGTATAATTTACATCTGGAATCATATATTTATATGCATATTGAAATTCAAAAACGTATCCATCATACTTGCCAACTCGCCCTATTTACAAATTGTAGGAGGGAGACTCCCGATTTTGGACCCTCAAATTTAGTACTTTAAACCAGTGAATTTGCTAACCTTTTCCTATATTCTCATATCTAATTATTTCATTTGAGAGAATAACTCAAAATATGTTGTTTTAAAGGGTCATTTTGTCTCAAGGCGATATATACACAATTTTCTTTGTTTTAATTTTGAGCCATATGGAAATTCAAAAAGTTGGCAAGGATGACCTGTAAATGTACGTATACAAATATTGAATTTCACAGCTAAAATGAATTAACTCTTTGTATGAAAATAATGAAATCATTTTTTTTTTACCTAAGTTATAAACAAATTTATTGTATTTCGCAGCTAAAACTACAAGTAGATATATTCAGGATGACTCTACTGGTTGAAGGCAAAGAAAACCCCACAAATTCAAGAAGTAAATTTCCAAATGTTTTCCCAAAATTTGTAATTTTGTATTTAAGTTTTTTTTTTTTTTCAGAATCTTCACTGACTGAGCTAGACTTGTATTATAAAATGACAATCCTATACAACAATGAGTCACAGAGAACTCCATGCCATGTCAGCCTTTTGATTGATTTACTTGAAACAACTTAATCTTCTGGTCCATCCATCACATATTCACATAGGTTCTTAATAATCATGGCTTTTGTTCTTTTTGTATCATTGCAGGTTTGGTCACGATGGTAGTCCTACAATCATGATATTTCCCGGAGAACAAGTTTGGTCACTGTGGTAGTCCTACAATCGTGATATTCCCCGGAGAACAGACTTGTATATTGTTGCCAACTACGTGTACTTTTATTCAACTGCTTCACTTGCTATTGTAAAATTTATGTACAAATCTTCAAAATGTGACCTAGCAACCTAGTTTCTTTCCTAAACAATGTTCATTGTTCAGAGACTCCGACCCCGTCATTGTCTTATCCATCAGAGGGGGTTTAGAGAATCACTAACCCATTGTCTTATCTATCTTGGTTTACAGAATCACTTCCCCATTGTCTTATCTACCTTGGTTTACAGAATCACTTCCCTGTCATCTTGTATAACAAACAAGATTTACACTCCCTTCTCTGTTGTCTTATATGCAGGTGTATCAGGAGGAAGTAGCATACCACCTTAACTCTAATACAAATCACAGGTATAATGTGTAAGGTAGCTATCCTTCACTCTAATACAAATCACAGGTATAATGTGTAAGGTAGCCATCCTTAACTCTAATACAAATCACAGGTATAATGTGTAAGGTAGCTATCCTTAACCCTAATACAAATCACAGGTATAATGTGTAAGGTAGCTATCCTTAACTCTAATACAAATCACAGGTATAATGTGTAAGGTAGCCATCCTTCACTCTAATACAAATCACAGGTATAATGTGTAAGGTAGCCATCCTTCACTCTAATACCAATCGCAGGTATAATGTGTAAGATACCTAACCTTAACCCTAATACAAATCACAGGTATGATGTGTAAGGTAGCCATCTTTTACTCTAATACAAATCACAGGTATAATGTGTAAGGTAGCTATCCTTAACTCTAATACAAATCACAGGTATGATGTGTAAGGTAGATATCCTTAACTCTAATACAAATCACAGGTATGATGTGTAAGGTAGCCATCTTTTACTATAATACAAATCACAGGTATAATGTGTAAGGTAGCCATCCTTAACTCTAATACAAATCACAGGTATGATGTGTAAGGTAGCCATCTTTTACTATAATACAAATCACAGGTATAATGTGTAAGGTAGCCATCCTTCACTCTAATACAAATCACAGTTATAATGTGTAAGGTAGCTATCATTAACTCTAATACAAATCACAGGTACAATGTGTAAGGTAGCCATCCTTCACTCTAATACAAATCACAGGTATAATGTGTAAGGTAGCCATCCTTAACTCTAATACAAATCACTGGTATAATGTGTAAGGTAGCTGTCCTTAACTCTAATACAAATCACTGGTATAATGTGTAAGGTAGCCATCATTCACTCTAATACAAATCACAGGTATAATGTGTAAGGTAGCTATCCTTAACTCTAATACAAATCACAGGTATAATGTGTAAGGTAGCCATCCTTCACTCTAATGCAAACCACAGGTAACTATAACTTAAACTCTAACACAAATTACAGGCATCAAGGTAGTATGTAATCTTAACTCTATTACAAGTCACATGCTTTGTGTGTAAGCTGACATTAAACTTCAACTCTAACACAAATCACATGTATAAAAATAACATTATTATCTGTATATGTTCTTATCATTCAGAAGATTCCGGTGATAAAAACCTCATTGTGCTATGTGTGCAGACTGCTTGATTTTTGTAAGTTTTCATTTATACACCTGTACTGTTGTTCACTATACACATGGCTTGCTGTATGTGCGTCATCTTTCTGTATACATTTGTACTATACATGTATGACCCAAGATATAATACCCATGGTAGACACAGGCCTTGTTGTCCTGTATAGAAACAAGATATAAAGCATTTATTATGTACTTGAGTTTCCTAGAATTTCCTTTTATTTCCAGATTTAGCCTGATTTCTAAAAATCTGTTTGTAGAAATTACTGTAGCATGGGCTTAGTATGGTGCTAGAAGTTTACAATAAGAAAAGATCATTATCACAATATCACAACTACCCCCCCGACCAGATTGTGTTTTCACTTTGTCAAATGTACTTTCTATCTGAAGAAACAGAATTTCAACTTAAACAATAAATTAAATTTAAAAAGTATTTTCTGCATTAACTATTTTTACCATTACAAGATAGTTAAATGTAGAACCTACTAGCTATAGTGATGAATGGATTACTTTGAGTCTAATAGAGACCTTGTTTAGAATTATGATATTTAATAATTATGATATTATGTGAACATTTGTAATACAAATATGAAAAAGATTTGTTCAAAACTATCTACATACTCATAGACAGTAGACTTGTGTAAACAAATCATCAATGTTTTAGTTAAAGTAAATAGTACCATGAGATATAAGCTATTGTTTGAATTAAAGTTGTAGGAAATTGAGCACAGTCAAACCTGTATTACGAGACCAGCCTTGGGAAGTGTAGAAAAGCCATACAGGTTCAGTTCACAATGAATCACTACAATGGGGAACATTAAAATTGGTCTCTTATAACACAGTTGGTGTATTAATGGAATTGGTTGCATGAGCAGGTTGACTATATTAAAAATGAAAACATAAAAACAAAACAACTGTGATAGAACCCGTCTGAAAGTTTCCCCGAGGAAAAAATAGGCTAGCTGATTCCCTTCCCTTCCCCCCCCCCCC